>NC_134495.1:15115369-15132869 GCF_040206685.1 Ascaphus truei | reverse complement strand
CGGGTGGGGGGAGCAGCGCTTGTTAGGAGCTGTGGTGGCGGCGAGTAAATGTTGAGCGGGTGGGGGGGAGCGTGTAAGTGGCCGTGTGGGGGGAACAACGGCGGTTAGGAGCGGCGGCGGCAATTGCCGCCGCCGCCGCCGCATGTGATTTGCCAGAACACAGCCCGGCCTCAACTGCCAGCACTTTGACGTCACATCCGTTTCATTTTCTGTCCCCACAATCCATATTTGTCCCATTACGAATGATGTGCCACTAAAGAAGTTTCACTTCAAAAATGTATAAGGCACAGCTATGATCAATCACACACAAAAGTAGCTTGAGAAAGGACTGTATTGTCCGAAACGTTGCCCATTTTTTAATCTTTATGATTGCTAAATTGTTATAAATATATTGAATAAATTGTTCTTTTTACTATCACTGGGTGAGTGCTGCAGACTTTGTATATATGTATATACACACATATATATATATATATATATATATACACATATATACATACAAATACACATATATATAAAGCAGCAGCACTCCACTGACAGAAATCTCGTGCCTAGGTGCTCTATGTAAAAATAGATCATACAAAATTAGAATATAAGGTACTCATGGCTCTTAAAAAATAAAGAAAAAAGGTTAATGCAAAAAGGAAGAGATTGAACGTGTGCTTGGCCCTTTTTAGACATGGAGATGGAGTAGGACAGGGGTGCGCAAACTCTTCTCCCTGCGCCCCCCTACCTGCTCTCACCCCCTGCTCGCGCCCCTCCCTCCTGCTCGGCTCCGGCGTCAAATAACGCCACGGGGTCGTGTGACATCACGTTGCTATGGCAACGCGACATTACGGGACCACGCTGTGCCATTGGACGCTGTGTTGCCACGGCGACGCATGGCTGGAAAGTTACGGTAAGTAAAGTTACAGAGGCCTCGCGCGGTCCCCTGCATTTAATTTAAATGCCTTTCGGGGAAGCGCTGGACCTCTGTAACAGCCGTGCATCCCCCCACTCCCCCAGAAAATCCCATGCCCCCCCCCCCTACCCACTTTACACACCCCTGGTGTAGGATTTGCAAGACAAAAAAAAAAGTGATGGAAAGTGGTTATTTGTCACAAACATTGCAAACCGAACACTTACACAACGTTGTTTCAATAACACCGGCAACATCGCTGAGAATCCTTCTGCAAACAGCGTCTTAACGGATAACCTGACCTAACACAAGAACACCATGTAGCTCGATAGTGACAATTACTATGCTTTCTAAAATAAATACCTTTTTTGGTATGATTATGGTTTAGCGCTGACTGTAATTGTGCAGTGCAATTGCAGGGTATTCAGATGCTGCATTTTAGGACGGTAGCAGTTTGCTGTCCTATAATTTGTACTTGTTTGCAGACACAGATTCCCCATCACTTTCCTTTACATTCACCATCATGGATCAGTAATGATGAGACAAACAAAGGAAAATCACTACAGGTTATTATATATCAAAGAGGTGCCACTTGCTGCTGTAAAATTGATGCTTAGTGAGACATTTATTGTTTTATTTTATTTATCAAATGTTTTACCAGGAAGTAACACATTGAGAGTTGCTTCTCGTTTTCATGTATGTCCTGGGCACAGAGTTATGATGACAAATAATACATGATTAAAAGATTTTATTCCCAAAGCTGGTCTTATAGCTTTGTGTGCTAGTGCGCATACTTTAATGAGATACATATACATTTTTTTTTAGAGATATGATGAGTAAATAAACCCTTAATTTAGACCTGGGGGTTCAGGGTTTGTAGATTGAAAACCCACCTGCATTCACGCTGTAAAAGATTATAGCCTCAAACAATTTTACTGCCATTCAGGGCAAGTGGAATTACAACCTTTAGTCAACAGAGAAAGTATTGCAATGCGTTGATTACACTGACATATGCACTGCTTTATATGTTTGAAATAGCCTTGTTGAACTAAATTACACTGTCACTGTAGGGGATACTGTCCTTAATGAACTTGAAGTGGTGATATCTGTAAGCACTGCCCAAATATTAAGACTCCCCCACATGACAGATTTAGACGCTATTCATGAATTTCGGAGAAGTATATGGCTACACTTTAGCTAAAGTGATCTGACCACGTTCATACGTACACTCATTGAGTGGCGCGCATCTGTGATACACATTTGCAGGTTATTCTGTTGCAATTTATATCGCTGCTACTATAAGGGAGATCTCTCCTGAGATGAGTTTGTAGCTGTGAGAAATTCTTTGGGAATACATCAATACCAAGGCTTCATTTTGTGACAGTTTGCAATTTACTTTATAGCGGTATCTACAATTTAATCAATATACTGCTGCTAAGTATGAGTATACATATACTTTTCTTAAAAGTAACATTGACCAGCACTCTAAGAAAGTGGTTACCAAATAAACACTATTTGTGTGGTATAACAGCAACCATAGCTGTTTTATCCTCTTTCTACATCTTTGTCTGGTCCTCACCACCGGGGTTTTAATATTCACACACTAAATAATGTTTACATTACGAGTCAAATATATATATGTTAATAACATTTTATTATTTTTTGTTATTTCCCTTAGAGGTAGTTATCATGACCGGTCTCTTTTATTGGTCCTAATATAGCCATGGTAGATATTTACCTTCTGAATAAAACACCAATACTAGGTTTGTTTAAGACTTTAATAGGTTGAGTGCAGCATTTGGGGACCTTTTTTCTGATCTTCTCTGATTAGGCTCTGTGGTTATGTTGTTTATTCCCCTGAATGATTATATATAATCTCTAGATATTGTGGTTGAGCTGTGAGCATCTTCTTGTGTGTGTATATACGTGTTTGAAGGGGAAGGGAAAGGTACCAGAGTAGAGGGAGGAGTTGAAAATATGTGTGAGCTTAGAGATTAGAGTAGGAGCAAGAGGTTTGAGGAGATGGGAGGGAATGGGGTCAGCAGTGACACATCCTCCTGTGTGACAGCGGAAAAGGAGTCGTGGAAGGCAGGAAGAGAGTTAGGAAGAGGTGTAGAATGGGAAGAGGATGCAGAAGGGATGTCTTGATGCATGGAATCTACCTTTGTCTTGAAATAGTCAGCAAAGTCCTGAGGAGAAATGGAGGAAGAAAAACAGGTAACAGACGGTGGTCTGAGCAGAGGGTCAAAGACAGAAAAGAGCCGGTGCATGTTGGACTTGTGAGTGTTGATTAGTGAAGAAAAGTAAGTTTGTTTAGTCTTAGTGAGGACAGAGTTGAAACAGAATAGGATGCATTTGTAGTGAAGGAAGTCTGCAAGAGTGGGGCGAGAACGGCACAGAGAAAGAGGGGCAGGTAGATCAAGAGAGTAGGATAGGGCAGAGTTGTAGTTCATGACCAGCTTGTCAGGGTCTGGAGCAGAGGAGAGTGAGGAGCGCAAAGTGGAATCAAAAGTTGGTGGGTTAATAGTGCTCAGGTCTCTGCAGAAACGAAGGGTAGATAGAGGTGGAGAAGGGGAGAAGCGAGAGAGAGAAAATGAGATGAGGTGATGGTCAGACAGAGGAAAGGGGGAAATGGAGAAATCAGAGAGGAGTTTTTTTTGTGAAAACCAGGTCTAGGTTGTGGCCATCCTTGTACTGTAGGTGCTGGCTGAAGTCCATTGATGAAGGCAATTATAAGTGGTTAGAAAGAGAAAGCGGGAAGCCCAAGGGAGAGAGGGGTCATCAATATGGCAGTTGAAGTCCCCAAGCAGAAGAACAGGGGAGTCTGAGGAGAGAAAGAAAGAAAGCCAGGATTCAAAGTGAGATAAAGATAGAAAGGGTGTGAGTAGAGGTAGGTGGGCAATAGATTACCGCCATGTGGACAGGGAGGGGACAAAAAAGCTGGACAGTGTGAGTCTCAAAGGAGGGAAAATAAAGATAGGGAGGAATAGGAAGGGTTCGGTAACAGCAGATTTAGGAGAGGAGGAGCCCCACGACTCCATCCCTGCCACCAGGGCATTGAGTGTGGGAGAAAAAAAGACCACCATAAGAGAGGGCAGGTTCCAGTGCAGAGTAAGACTGAGTGAGCCAGGTCTCAGTTATAGCAAATAGGAGCAGAGAGTGAGAGAGGAAGAAGTCATGCACAGAGAGGCACTTCTTTGAAAGGGAGCGAGCATTCCAAGGGGCACAGGAGAAAGGGAGAGACGAGGGTGACTGGGGATGGGTATGAGGTTAGAGAGGTTGACACCAGAATGAGTAGAAGTTGTATGTAGGAGGCAAGGATGAGAGCATGTAGAAATAAGGCAGGGACCAGGCTTGGGAGAGATATCCCCCAGAAGCAGGGAGGAGAAGCATGGAAAGAAAGAGAGTGTGTGTTGCACAGGTCTATCACCAGCTATTTTGCAGTCACAGTAACAAAGATACAGATTTGTCGCCATAAACCATGAATTTATGCCTACTTAATGGCAGTTCTACAGTGTGTCCTCTGAGAGAAGGTTAGTGGTATATGCAGAGAGCTATGATAGCTCAGTAATGGCATTAAAAGGATGAATGGAGACTCTCTGACCTTACTGCTGTGCTGATCCAATTTTTTATTGTGCGTTTTCTGCATCAAATCTTTCACTCTTCTGAAATGCAAGTGACGTGACGAGTTGTATAATATAGGGATAAATATGTATATACTGTAGTAAAGAGGCAGGAGTCAGGGCTGAAGCTTGGCACCAATTCCTACAAACCTCACAGTCTTGGCCAGTTCTCAACTAATGGAGCTCTCCAATTCCCATGGCACTGTCAGAAGATTCAAGATCACACTTCAAATGTGTTTGTAATAGTTGATTCTGTCCTTTGTTCTGGTTCTCTGATTTGTATCCAAGGACATTCTGGGAAACAAGAGTTGTGTATCTTTTTTGGTAGAATATTTTATAAATAAATAAACTTTTTAGGTTCCCCAAAATATTACTTGGCTTAGTGGTTACACAAAAACAGACTGCTGACAATTTTAGAATGGAGATTGTGATCAGGATTAAAAAATTGAAAAGTTAAGGCAATTTTGTTGTAGATAAACAATAGACAAAGTAGAACTGGCTGGATGTGAACTGACAAACCGCTCCAACATACATTCCTCCCTACAAGCATTTTGCTTGGAAAATATCATTACACTGAGGTTAATAAGTCAATCAACTGCCATAATTAATACCAACTCGAGCTATCTATCTTAAATAGTCATCAAGAGACAAGAAGGTAGATTTGATTTAATGAATTCTTTACAGTTTGAGTTTGAAGATCATTGCAATTGCTTCGGGTCATCAGTCTTTCAAGGGAATTGTCACGCACATATGCACCAGCGCACAATTAACCTTTTGCACCAAAGTGGGGACCGAGGGAAGCCGAACAAGAAGCCTTCGTAATAAAGGAAAAATAGAGGACTTGACCATGTTGACCCTTTGTTTATTAAGGTTTACTGTTTCAGCTGTTGGTGTTTTACATGTGTCTATTTAATCCCTGTTTAGTCAGAGATTGCTGCAATGCATTGTGGGTCTGTGTATCAAGGTCATTTCAGGGACAAGTTGAGGGAAAGACACATTTTCAGTCAATGGGGGGTTGTAGTGTTCCATAAACATCCCAGCAGGGTGCAAGGTGTGCAGGGAGAGGTATTAGCAGCAGAAGGAGAGAGGTAGTGATGCCACTTTAAAGATCATTGGTGTGAACCATATTGTGTTGAGTTCTGGAGATGAGACCAAATCTCCAGAAGGACATCAATAAATTAGAGGTTGTGTAGAGAAGAGCTAACAAATGGTGCGTGGTCTAAATCCTACAACTTAACATGGAAGGTTGCAGGACCTTAATATGGCTTGGAGGAGAGAAGGTTGCAGGACCTTAATATGGCTTGGAGGAGAGAAGGTCGAGGGGAGGGATGTTCAGGAGGGCCGCATACAGTATCTCAGAGAAGTGCTGGAACAAGGGGTCATTATCTGAAGTGGGAGGGTGTCAGGCTAAGGGGAAAAGTGAGGAAGTACTTCATTCAGAAAGGGAGGTGGATTCATGGAATAGCTTCCCAGGAGAGGTGGTAGGGGCTAATACAGTAAGGGAATTTAAAAAATACTTGGGATAGACAAAGTTTAGGAGGGGAGAGACCAATATAGGAGAGGGCTCATTGATTTATATACTCCACGTAAGGTTACACCTGTGAAATACCTGAGATACCCTAATTTAAATATTTAAAAATGGGTTAAATCTCCCTCTGTCTATATCCCGTACACGTGGGAGGCGAGATTTGTGAATGTCAGTTTCCAAGCCTGTATCTCAGCAAAAAGCGCGTGCGCATGAGATGTCAAATCATGGGATTTTTATGCACAGATTATTCTTAATACATGCAGAGGTTTATTGCTTTAAATTGCACATTGTTTTGGGGGTGATTTTGCATGGACAGAGTTGAATAAGTGAGCCTCATAGACTCTGTACTTACCTTTTATTTTAAGACAGGTGTATGAAGCCCTTTACTCCCAAAAGGGATGTGAAAAATATTTCTTGCAGCTCTCATCTGGCAAAGAAGGGATTACCATGGGAAATGATTTGGGAGCTTTTTTTAAGTTCTTTTTTTTTTTTTTTTAATTTTATAGGGAGAACGGGATACTTTGTATATTTTTGTAAGTAGCACTGTACATCAAGCCAGGTCTGCTTCACTTCGCCTTACCCTGTTGATTTTCTTCTTTCAGGCATTTAAATAAGAACAAGAACAGAGAAATTGTTCTTGATGATGAGTTTTGCTAGCATTACACACGACGTCTCCTTGCATTTCACATTACAGAAGCTATATTGCATTTAAAGAGTTGGATGCACAAAGCACATACAGTATGTTGCAAAGTACAGTACTCATGGGGGGGGGAGGGGAGGGGAAACACTCAGCTGAGGCATAGTCTCAGTAAGACATATGCAGTCAGATTAAAAAAAATAAATGTTCTTTTCCAACCGCACATAAAAGATGGCATTTGACCCTCAAGGCAAATTAAAGATGCTAATCCAATCTAGTTTAGTAGTTGCTGTAAAAGAGCCATTCTCTTTCTTGTTGCTATGAGAATCTCTCGCTACAGTGGGACTGCCTGTTACATGAAACATTCATCTTTTCTCTCTTCTTTAAAGTAGCCTGCAGGATCTTTACCGGAGCCACTTTAATTTAACCAAGTCTAAACACTGGAGTTCTAAACAGTACATTGCTGAGAGAATCATTAAGCACGTATAGAAAATGCCGAATTCCTTCAGTACAATGGGGGTCACTGCAGGAAACCTAAATCCCACGTGTGAGCCCATTCACATGTCTCAGGCAGGTCTGGAACCCTGCCTTTCCCCATCATCTCTTAGCATACAGTGCTTCCACTGCAGCTAGGGATTCTGGGTAATGACATGCAAATGAGCACACCGTGTCACCTTTTACTTCATGTCCATTTTAACATGGATCCCTACAAGCTGCTGCCTGCCACATTACACAGCTTTTCAGCATAATCAGTATAACCTACTTGCAGACAGCAGTTTCTACCTTTTGGCACCTTTCAGTGCAAGACTGGTTTTACTAGCTGTGCAATGCGACGTTGGACTAGGCTTCAATCACACATTCTATAAGTTATAGTGGGTAAAAGGTGACTGTAACAGCGACTTATCCCTGTTATCCCCTCTAGTGGTTTTAGAAATCCAGCAGAGAGCTGGTTAATTGCAGTTAGTCAATTAACCAGCTCCACCTTGGTAATCAGAGGAGGGTTATAAACCCTGCTGGGGACACACCCAGAGACTCCTTAGCACAGTTGCAACTGTAAACAACAAAATACAAATAGCCGGCATCTATTATAAAATAAAATAGAAAATTCCAGTGAATAAACTCTGACCAAATAGAGCGTCCAATTTCGGTATCCAACCAATTCCTGAAGTGAATCTTGAAGTAGAAGATAGGGAGGAGCGCACGAACGCTGTGACGTTCGAAACACGTTGGATGGGTCTCATGACACAATAAAGTACCTTTTTTTAATACATTTTGATTTTGGGTCCTTTCCTGCTCCCTCCGGTTCGAGCGCTCCTCCCTATCGTCTACTTCTGCATACCAGCATTGGAAGCTGCACAGCCAGCCAGCCGCACCAAGGAACGTGAGTAACTTTTGCTACAGGGGAACCTACCAATGAGATTCATCGTGGGTGGCCTCGCACTACCCACTACCTGTCTTTAGGAGGATTGTACCCATTATTGTTAGCCGCATTACTACTACTCTACATTTGTGATTAAGGATTTCCTTTGGATGTTGGCTCTGGCACTATATCATTATTTGGCCTGGCATTTGATCGCTTTGCTACCTCATCTATCTATCCTGAAGTGAATCTTGAATGAAGTCTCACAGCACATAAAAACAAACACAAAAGACAAAAAAAGACAAAAGAACAATCATAGTGCGACCCTACTAAAAAAAAAAATATATATATGTAGCCCCGAGGTAAATTTGAACTTTCTGGCCCCTCTCCGCGAGTGCCGTGTGGTAGCGGGTGCCGCCGGAGGCTGCGACGGACCCGCCGGCATTTCGCGAGGGTGGGGGCCAGTGCAGGGAGCAGAGCGCGACTGTGAGGCGCAGGCCGGTTGCCGGGGACGCGATCGGGCCGTCGCTAGGGCTGCAATCGCGTTGCCACCGGCTCGGCGGCTGGAGGAGAGTGCGCCTCCATTGCGCGTTAGTTCGCGCATGCGCAGGAGGCGGCAAGCGCGCGATAGGACTCCAGGGATAGGGAGAGATCGCGCGAGAGTAGGGAAGTGTAGAGGGAGATTGAGGCGGCCATTAGGGGTTCGCGCATGCGCAGGGCAAGTGCGCACGCGGCCCCAATGCTTTAGGCAGCCCCTGGGGACTACAACTCCCAGGAGGCTTAGGGAGACAGAGGTCAGGTGCTCCCTTGTGGCCAATAGGGCTGGAGGAAGCTCAGCCCGGGAATATAGATACATTTCCCGGGCTTTGCAGAGACAGTCAGGCAGAGGAGAAGGAAGGAGTAGGAAGGGTGCAGGGAGCGCGTGGCTCCTGTACCAGGTAAGGGTTCTCCCTAGATCCCCAGGCAGGCCCCAATTCCCGGTAAGGGCAGGGGGTAACTGAAGAGGGACGGCCCTAGCTAGGGAGGTCACCCTTAGGTGCGGAAGGTGCAGGTTTGGCAGTGCCACAGCGGAGAGGGCTGTGGGCACTGGCAAATAGGCACAGCGTGCAAGCAGTGGATTTGCTGCGGGATTCAGGTGGCTGTGTGTGAGTGCAGCTGCGTGTGTGTGTGTCGCTGCATGTGCTGGGCGCAGTGTGTGCAGCGTGTGTGAAGTCTGCAGGCTGACAGAGAGCTGTGTGTCTGCTGCAGGCTGTTAGGATTAGTAGATACAGATAGGACTGGGTAGCTAGGGGAGGGGGCAGGTTATTGTTCCACAGGCCCTAGGAGTTTTCCCCAAGCCATCCCAGGTTGCGGTTCATCAGGGACAGGCCCTAGGTTAGGGTTCCTGTCCTGATAGGGTTAGTTAGGGATAGCGGCGGTTGCTGTTCCCGTGCGACGGTGGTGTGACCGAGAGACGGTTGAGTTCCCGTGGAGCGGTGGGACCCTCGTTGGGGTCTACCGGCAGAAGTACCTGGATAGGATCAGACGGACGTCTGACCCTTTTAGAAGAGAGTGGCGGTCCCGAGCATCGGAGTGCTCGGAAGGTACTTCAGTATTATAAGTGCACCAACTGGGCCCTAGCTTAATTTAGTGACTGCGCAGTCACCCACGACCTACGTAGGAGTACGGGACATTGGGTGTGGGGGATCACAGGACACTGGGTGGGAACACCAGACATTGGGCTGAGGTGATGCGGATAGAGCATCAGGTTATGTTATGTTATGTTATGTGATGTGTGACATGTCGTGTTAGTAAAGTGTTAGTTATTGGTTTATCGTATACGTGTGTTATTGTATTTCTTACCCAGGGCTATCTTTCATAACGGGGATCCTGGGTAAGTGGAGGCGCTGCACCAGGTAATGGTAAGGGTTTCCCCAGGCTCCCAGCTAGCGGAGGCTCAGATCTCCTGGAGCCACAGGTGTTATACAGTTACCAGTAGTCCCTTAGAGCAGGTGTGTTGTGGGGAAAGGAACCGGTTAGACCACGAGGGGCCAATGTGAGATTGGGTGGGTCGGCCGATTCACAAAAAGGGCTACATTTGGAGGCGCTGCTGAGATACTCAGACCTGGGGTGCCCTGTATGTTTTTTTAAATTGTGTCCTATTTTTGTTTCGCCATGGGGAAGCCCTCAAGGCGGAGGAAGCCACGTGCTAAGCTCCCGGCCGCGCGGGAAAATGTTGCCAACAGTTATCCAGGACTGGCGGGAAAACCCGAGCCCCGCCCCCACACTGTGAGTGACTCAGTACCGAGTTTGCAACATTCCCCAAAAGACTGTGCTGCCCCTCCTCTAGAGTCCACCAGGGGGAGGGAGTGTCTTGAGCAGAAATCAGAAATTTCTGTTCCCCCTCAGGAAAGCAAGGGATGCCGAGAAAAACACCCTTGGCTGTATAGGATCATACGGGCCCCCCATTTAGTCTTGCCAATGGTGGTGTGCCCGTGTGTGTTAAGGGACTGGAAGGTGATGGATGGCTGGATGGGCAGAGCATCTGAGTCACCAGTTGCTCTCACGATGACCGTGGTAGACGGGGAAGAATGCCTGCACGGCCGTCTGAATGAATGTGAGTGTGCCGTTGGCGAGCTGACCCAAGGGCCTAAGTGTCCTGACTGTGCGGCGCAGTTCCTGCAACCCAAACCGCCAGCGGCAGAGGACTCTGTTGCAGAAATGGAGTGTTCCCTCCCCGAGGATGAGAGAGACTGCCAGGGGTTACACCCTGATGTGTATGAGCCCTGGAATTTGCCAGGAATGGAGATCACGATGCTAATGTGCCCCTGCCTGAGTGAAGCCCTTAAAGCTGGAGTCGAACCGTCTCAGTTACAAGTAGGTTTCAGGCCAACTGAGGTGGACGGAGAAGCGTTTACCCAGTGTTTTGGCCTCAAATGTGGCTGTTCCCGGAGGGAGGCACTGGCGTGGGAGCCCCAATGTGAGTGTTGCGGGGCCTGGTTCCTAAAGCCTATCCTGCCCCAGGCGGCGGAACCAGCCGAGAAAGAAGAGGAGGAGCCGGACCTCCCTCCTACAGTAAATGATACTTGTCCTCAGTTTGTCTTAATCAAGAGGCCTCCGGGGACCCGTGTGTCCAGACCACTGTGGCAGACCCTCTCAAAGGGGACGTGCAAATGGAGGAGCAGGAACCTCGGATGGCGGAGCCTGCGGAGAAAGAGGCGCCTGATGGTGCTACCAAGGTGGGTGAAGCCGCTACTGATTCGTCCACTTCAGCGATGGAGGTGGTGGAGGGCCCGTGTGCCCACATGAACTTCCCAGATGCTGAGCCGGAGCCGCTGAAGGCGGAGCTTCAGATGTCGGAACCCCAGATGTCGGTTCCAGACCCGGTTCCCGAGCAAGAACCACCGAGACCAGAACCCCAGATCCCGGAAGGCCAGGGTAAGGTGTTTATACCCCCGCCCTTGTGTGATGAGTCCAGCGACCAACCGAGCGTGGTGATGCGCCTGCCGGCGGACCACTCCAGTGAGGTCACCGAGGCAACCACCTCAACTGATGCAGACCATGATGTGGGCCTGTGTGCCCTGCAACTGCCAGTCCGGCCTACCACCGAGGTACCAGCGGTCCCAGGCTTGGGATCAGTACCTGCCGACAATGATAGGGGTAAGTTGACTGCCCGAGAGGGGGGTGGGGTGTGAGCTCCCCGGTGATCGTGGAGCCTGGTGACTCCAGAGGTAGGGTCACCCGGGCGATGGGCTCACCCCGTCATTGCGTCCTGGTGGGGGTGTCTCCCCCAGAAGATCTCTGCAGATCGTGGAACGAACTCGACCTCACCAAGGTATCCGGTGTAGCGGACCGGAGCGACACATACTCCTGCACGATGAGTCTCCAAGCTTGGCCTTCTCAAGACCCGGGCCTACCCGAAGAAGTGGTGCCGTCCGCGGAAGAAGTCACCGTTAAAGGGATTGCTGGAGCGGACAAAGACTCTGTTGAGACCGCTCTGGTAGTTGTGGCCTCTCCCAGGTGCGCGATGGAGCACTATGTTCGCCATGTGGTGGACCGAGGAAAGAGACTGAACCTTCCTGTCTCCCGTGAGATGAGACCGGAGGATCCGGAAGGGGTCAATACCCAGGACCCCGTACCTTTTTTTCTGCGAGAGGGAGAAGGTGGGTTGGTGCAAGGGACAGGTCTTGAGCTCCAAAAGACTCACAGGAGTCAAGGTGGGATACCCTCACCCAGTCTGTTAGGGGCACTCCACTCTGAGACTCAGCTGGCCTCGGGTATCCATGCGGGGATGTTGGGTACAAATGGGGAATTGCTTGTGTTTGATGTACAGGTTACAATGCATTTTTCATTATATAATCCACTGTATGGTTGCTACCCAAGCGAGGGCGTTGGGATTCTGCGAAGGGGAGAATGTAGCCCTGAGGTAAATTTGAACTTTCTGGCCCCTCTCCGCGAGTGCCGTGTGGTAGCGGGTGCCGCCGGAGGCTGCGACGGACCCGCCGGCACTTCGCGAGGGTGGGTGCCAGTGCAGGGAGCAGAGCGCGACTGTGAGGCGCAGGCCGGTTGCCGGGGACGCAATCGGGCCGTCGCTAGGGCCGCGATCGCGTTGCCACCGGCTCGGCGGCTGGAGGAGAGTGCGCCGCCATTGCGCGTTAGTTCGCGCATGCGCAGGAGGCGGCAAGCGCGCGATAGGACTCCAGGGATAGGGAGAGATCGCGCGAGAGTAGGGAAGTGCGCACAGGGCAAGTGCGCACGCGGCCCCAATGCTTTAGGCAGCCCCTGGGGACTACAACTCCCAGGAGGCTTAGGGAGACAGAGGTCAGGTGCTCCCTTGCGGCCAATAGGGCTGGAGGAAGCTCAGCCCGGGAATATAGATACATTTCCCGGGCTTTGCAGAGACAGTCAGGCAGAGGAGAAGGAAGGAGTAGGAAGGGTGCAGGGAGCGCGTGGCTCCTGTACCAGGTAAGGGTTCTCCCTAGATCCCCAGGCAGGCCCCAATTCCCGGTAAGGGCAGGGGGTAACTGAAGAGGGACGGCCCTAGCTAGGGAGGTCACCCTTAGGTGCGGAAGGTGCAGGTTTGGCAGTGCCACAGCGGAGAGGGCTGTAGGCACTTGCAAATAGGCACAGCGTGCAAGCAGTGGATTTGCTGCGGGATTCAGGTGGCTGTGTGTGAGTGCAGCTGCGTGTGTGTGTGTCGCTGCATGTGCTGGGCGCAGTGTGTGCAGCGTGTGTGAAGTCTGCAGGCTGACAGAGAGCTGTGTGTCTGCTGCAGGCTGTTAGGATTAGTAGATACAGATAGGACTGGGTAGCTAGGGGAGGGGGCAGGTTATTGTTCCACAGGCCCTAGGAGTTTTCCCCAAGCCATCCCAGGTTGCGGTTCATCAGGGACAGGCCCTAGGTTAGGGTTCCTGTCCTGATAGGGTTAGTTAGGGATAGCGGCGGTTGCTGTTCCCATGCGACGGTGGTGTGACCGAGAGACGGTTGAGTTCCCGTGGAGCGGTGGGACCCTCGTTGGGGTCTACCGGCAGAAGTACCTGGATAGGATCAGATGGACGTCTGACCCTTTTAGAAGAGAGTGGCGGTCCCGAGCATCGGAGTGCTCGGAAGGTACTTCAGTATTATAAGTGCACCAACTGGGCCCTAGCTTAATTTAGTGACTGCGCAGTCACCCACGACCTACGTAGGAGTACGGGACATTGGGTGTGGGGGATCACAGGACACTGGGTGGGAACACCAGACATTGGGCTGAGGTGATGCGGATAGAGCATCAGGTTATGTTATGTTATGTTATGTGATGTGTGACATGTCGTGTTAGTAAAGTGTTAGTTATTGGTTTATCGTATACGTGTGTTATTGTATTTCTTACCCAGGGCTATCTTTCATAACGGGGATCCTGGATAAGTGGAGGCGCTGCACCAGGTAATGGTAAGGGTTTCCCCAGGCTCCCAGCTAGTGGAGGCTCAGATCTCCTGGAGCCACAGGTGTTATACAGTTACCAGTAGTCCCTTAGAGCAGGTGTGTTGCGGGGAAAGGAACCGGTTAGACCACGAGGGGCCAATGTGAGATTGGGTGGGTCGGCCGATTCACAAAAAGGGCTACATATATATATATATATATATATTAAAAAAACTATATACTAAGCATAAAAACACAAAGATTAACTAAATGACTGTTTCAATTTAATAATAAAACAAATGTAAAAATATACTAATGTAATTGACAAACAATTGCCTATAATGTCTTGGAACACAGGCTACAAAAGTCCACTCGGTAGGAGTAACATTAGAATCCAACTTACAACATGACTAAAGTTCACGGGCTCATAGGACACTTTTCCTATCCTTTCTCTGTAGTATTCTCTGCCGGAATAGCACACAGATCCTCCATAGCTAAGCTGCTGCTCTGGCATTCACCGCCGCCACAGACCCGCTGGTCACGTGGCAGATGGGTGACGTCACTAGTTAGCGCAACAGCGCCGAAGGTCCCTGGAGCCAGCAATACTACTGGCAATCGTAGAAAGGATTCCCTTGGCCAGTACAAGCTCTATGGGGGAATGAGCCAGCAATGCACACGCTCACAATAATCAATAATAACCACCCTTCATTCAAGATTCACTTCAGGAATTGGTTGGATACCGAGACTGGACTCTCTATTTGGTCAAAGTGTATTCACTGGAATTTTCTATTTTATAATAGGCGCCAGCTATTTGTATTTTGTTGTTTGTATTGTGTGACTTGTATCGGTCATTTTTTGTCCAGGCAGCCTTATCCTTTATATTAGGGTGTAGTAATCACTTTAGTATTATATTAAACTATATTTTTATTTTTAGCATTAGCGCTGTAATACACACATCCCCTTTTTCTATCACAATCACAACTGTGCTGACAGAGGAGATGAAGTCTTGAGCACAAAGGCAGTGCTGATATCAAGACACCCAGAGATCAGACTGTAAGAGATGTGTGCAGAGGTACATATAATGGAGACTGTTTTAAGGTGCAATTAGATCTTGGCTTTATTGAGCCTGTTCCTTTATCCAGGCAAAACATACAAAAACAACAAAATAACAAACCCCTATCCCTTTGTAAGGGCTAACTTACTTCCCCAGACCCTATCTGCAGGACTGGAAGTGTATTCCCATTACCAGTCAGTCATGATAATATCATGAGATATTATGTAGGTAATCCATTTGGTGCTTGAGGGGTTAATGAGCTACACTTGTTTCAGCAAAATACAAAATGCTGGGCTTGAAACAGGTCAGGACTGTTTCTTTGGTCTACTCTGAACTTCAAAGGGACGTACTTGGGGCAGGGGTCCACCCCGAATAGTCCACTCAAGGTGTTAACTCTTTTAATCATGTCAACTATAGACATGGTATGGGGAGAGGAGCTACAAAGCATCATCCAGAAGAGGTGGGCTTATGCTGGTGCCATGAGTAAAGAATGTATTTAAGACTGGGCAAAGATTTTGAAAATCAGATCTCACCAGAGGCTTGCTTGGAAAAAAGCACGTGAGACCTCCTGTTCTGAGCCGGTGACCTCTCTGGGGAAAATCCATAGCATTTGGTAAAGTATATGATTTTCTGTTTTACCCTGTTATTTTAACAAGCTGTTCTGCCTTGTATTGTAACTGTATGTTTTTTGTAATACCTTTTCTGTAATCTAAGCACTGTATATATATATATATATATATATATATATATATATATATATATATATATATGTATATATATATATATATTAAAACATTTAATAAGTAATGCTTTGGGCTCTGAATGAACTGATTGCACGCTCTGGGGAGAGTAATTGCGATTCAGGCACATTTAGCTCAAACGGATTTGGGTGTGTGAAAGTGCATAGTTTATTCTAGAATAAACAGGGACCTGGGTCCCTGGTAAATATTGATTTGACATCTGATTTGCATACCCCAGGTGGTGGCAGTGGATAGTTATGATTTGCAATTGAGTAGGGGTTAATATTAACTCACTGGTTCCTTGCGGAGGAGAAAGGTGGGGTGGCTCAGGTAGCCATGTGTATTAACCCTGGTTGCATGTCTAAGTCACGTGCTCACTTGTGTGCTGTTCGTGGAGGTGGTATATTGTGATGGATTGAGGAGGGATATAACTTTGCAAAGGTGAAGAGTGGGGCAGTCTGTGAGCTGTATATTAATCCTTCATCCTGTAGAGGAGATACTGTCCATTTGACGGACCTTTGCAGAGGTGAAAAATGGGAACGCTTGCGGGAATGAATATTAACCCTTGTCCCGTATGCAAGACGTGTGCTAGCTGGGTGTCGTACATGACACAGCCTATCACCCCAAAGTCTCAGCATGTACCTTAAGCAGGTGGGCCTCCATGTCAGTCTCTTGCAGGTTCCTGGGTCCTCTGTGTCCAGGAAATATAGGTGTCTGTGTGTCTTGATCTCAGCACAGCCTTTGTGCTCAAGACAGTGTCTTTGTGCAGGCTTCTCTGCTCTCCTTCTGTTACCCCAAATGTGAGCTAATGAATCTCTCTCCTGTGTCTCACATGAGGCTTTTACAGAGCTCTCATTAGTCCAGGTGGAGACTAGTTAATTGAGTGGCTGCAAGTAACTATCTCTCTGTTGGATTCTCAGAGCTCTGAGACTGCTTTATTTAAACAGGGATAAGTCCCTGTTACACAGACCTATATTCCTGGACACAGAGGTCCCAGGAACCAGCCAGAGGCTGGGTCCTCAAAGGAACAGCAGGGCTGCAATGCCTACATTTGAAGTTTGCCTGGAGAAACTGGAGACTCTGGACATGCATACTAAGATAAGACTTTCATATACATTATGCCCTGATAGTATCGTATGTGCTTTGGACTGGGACCTGGCCTATCCAGCTGGTCAGATAGCTAGGGCCTGTACTGTTTATTTAGTCTCCAAAGTGGAGAAGGCTTTCTTTTGTATGCTTTGCCTTGTTTAAATGGACAGGCTTAATAAAGCTATGTTTTAATTTCCCCCAAAACTGTCTCCCCGTGTTTACATCTGCGCATGCCTCTTACAGTGACAAAAACCCTCCACCGCACTGTGTACAGCAAATTAAAATATCACTTGTGAGCACATTCACATATCTCAGACAGGTCTGCAACACCCCATTATCTTTTAGCATACAGTGTTCGACTGCAACAAGGGATTCTGGGAGATGATATGCAAATGAGCACACAGTGTCACTTTTTACAGGCAATCTAGGGTTTTTTGTCAGACCTTAAAGCAGGGATGTTACTTACTCCATGACCTACAGAGTATTTACAATCCATTGGGTCTTTGTACCAAGGCAACAACATGTGTGTTGGCATTTCCTTAGACCTGACTCAGTATTTAGAAAAGGGGAAACATATGTAGAGCAGAAACACAATGGCCGGGATTGAATAAAGGTTGTTAAATAGGTAATAACAAAAAATGAAAAGTATTATTGCTAATTAATGCCCTTTTCACTAATCATAGGGTAACTCCCA
>NC_134495.1:14644209-14779773 GCF_040206685.1 Ascaphus truei | reverse complement strand
TGAATTCTAGAAAATGTTTTCCCAGACTTGCAACCCCCCCCTTCCCCCCCTTCCCCCCCTCCAAAAAAATGGTGTGCAACTAATCCCTGAAAATGTGTTTCATTGTGTGTTTATTTACACACATTGGTGTGTTTATTAACACATTGGTGTGTTTATTTTACATTCTTAAATGAAATGTGAACGCGGATGCAATAATTCCTTTCTTACATTGCTTTCTAAGCTATCCTGGCAGCCAAAGGGGTTAGGTCACCAGCCTAATAGTCATTTCTTTTGTATTTGGTTTTTATTCAAATGTTACATACCTAAGCATGTTGCTGAATTAATTTGGGTTATGGTCATATTTTGTCTGCAAAATGCCGACACACTTATAGCAGGGGGTGGGCAACTTCCGTCTTCAAGGGCCACCAACAGGTCAGGTTTTCAGGCTATCCCTGCTTCAGCACTGGTGGCTCTGTCTTCGACTGCCCCACCTGTGCTGAAGCAGGGGTATCCTGAAAATCTGACCTGTTGGTGGCCCTTGAGGACAGGAGTTGGCTACCCCTGACTTATAGTGATCCTACTGCACAAAACCTTCTAATGCATTTTATTGGCATATTGATTGTGCCTGTGAGTGTAAGAACAGGAGCTCATTATGTGAAGAATATAAAGAATATAGCCCCCTCTCCGCAGATCCACGTGTAGGAGGGGGGGGGGGGAGTATTGACAAGAAACGGGGAAAGCGTTTCACAATTTCAATTCTTTTTAAAGCAATATTTCCCTCTTCCTTTTAAAAATGTGCATTTTTGAGTTTTAACAAGCTTATTTTTTTTCTTTCTCCTTTATTGTTACTTAATGTGGACTTTACTGTTTATTTATCTTGTAGAATTAACAGCTACGCAGTCTGTATCCTCTTAGGCTGTGTATTGTATCTGCCACCACAGTCTCCACGGGTAATGAATCCCACACTGTAACTGCTTTACTGTAAAGAACCCTTTCCTTTGTTGCTGGTGAAATCTCCTTTCCGTTACATAAGCCTTGACGTTATTCCTATTCAGACCCTGAAATAGAGTGTTTGCTCAAGTGGGGAAAGAGAGCAGAGGAGGGAAATAATACTATGTTATTTAAATCATGCCTCTGTGTTCAGCAGGTGCATGGTTTTTGGGGCCCTAGGCAAACCGTCAGCTGGAGACCCCCCCCTCTCTGTCCCTCCCCCCCCACCCCCCAAAAAAAATATTTTCATCCTCTCACCCCCCCCTTCATCTTCTTTTACCCCCTCTTCATCATCTCCCACACCCTCTTCATCCTCTCGCACATTCTTCATCCTATCTCACACCTTTGCTCATCCTCTCTCATCCCCTCTTCATCCTCTCCCAACCCTTCTTCATCCTCTCTCACCCCCTCTTTATCCTCTCTCACCCCCTCTTCATCCTCACTCAACCCCTCTTCATCCTCACTCAACCCCTCTTCATCCTCACTCAACCCCTCTTCATCCTCACTCAACCCCTCTTCATCCTCACTCAACCCCTCTTCATCCTCACTCAACCCCTCTTCATCCTCACTCAACCCTTCTTCATCCTCCCTCACCCCTTCTTCATCCTCACTCACCCCTCTTCATCCTCTCTCAACCCCTCTTCATCCTCTCTCACCCCTTCTTCATCCTCTCTCACCTCCCCCTCCCCTTCAACCCCCCAGTTAAAATCCCTTACATGTGGAGGTCCTTCCTGGCACCGGAAGTTCTCAATTTCTTCCCACCTCCTCTGTTCTCTGCTGCAGATGCCGCCACCCTCCTCCTCTGCCCTCCTCCTCCGGTCCCGGGCCTCCTGCTGCCCCCCCAAAATGTGCCGCCCTAGACGACCGCCTAAGTTGCCTAGTGGTTGCACCGGCCTCTGGGGCATTACACCCATTCAGATACTGCACACGTCTTACTTCAGTCTAGATGGGGCTACCGCCAGGTTTATCTATGACTGGGCGCATGTAATGTTATTTCCCCGTGTTAACCTTAATAACGTTTAGTGACTCATACGGGAACGCCTCCTTTGCGTACCGTTTGCATCTCACCACCAACATCTGTTTTAGTTAACCCGTTGCTCGTTAAGGGAGAAAACTTGGCTTAACATCACGTTATCAACTCTAGTGAATACTGCGTTATCAGTACCGTGACTTTTATTTAGGGTTAACATCATGATATGCGGCTTAACAGAGCTCAGTGAATCAGGGAAAAGTGTTTCTCTACTGTTATCCTGCCCAGTCATTACCAGAGCCAAAAAAAAATGGTCTTTGCCTGTGCAAGCTCTTGTTGGTCACCCAGTGGAATCATACACCTCTGGAATGCCCTTCCCCTCAATACCCGACTAGCACCCTCTCTATCCACCTTTAAGACCCACCTTAAGACACACTTGCTTAAAGAAGCATATGAGTAGCACCATGGATAATACTATACACCTGATACACAAACCTTGGCCCCCTGCAGACGCACTTACCAGAATTCCCTCCTACTGTCTCTGTATGTTCTCCCTACCTACCAATTAGATTGTAAGCTCCTCGGAGCAGGGACTCCTCTTCCTTAATGTTACTTTTATGTCAGAAGCACTTATTCTCATGACCTGTTATTTATATTATTTGTTATTTATATGATTACCATATGTATTATTACTGTGAAGCGCTATGTACATTAATGGCGCTATATAAATAAAGACATACATACATACATACAAAAGGGAGCATCAAACCCATCCCAAGTCTCTGCTCCCCGTGTTTACAAACTAACTTTAAATAAATAAATAAAAACGATTTAAAAGACTATTAGGGGGGTCAGATTTTGGTAATATAATGCATCAATCTCCAAGATGTAGCCTCTTAAACATGTCACTGGCGTAGGGTGAACAGATGTCCCAGTTTAGCTGGGACAGTCCCGTTGTTATTTTATTTTTTTGTCCTCTGCCCCGGTGTCCCGAAATCTAAATGTCCCAGTTTTCGGCGCTCGCCGTCCGCGCATGCGCAACATTTGTCTTGGGGAGGGGGGGGGGGGGGTAATATGATTGCCCTACACTGGCAATTAAAATATTTCACTGCAGTGGAAAAAATAAAGGAGGGTGGCACCATGATAATATTTATGTTGCTCAGGGTGCAAATAGAAAGTTACGACAGTTGGGAGTTTAGGGAGAGGAATGCGTCTTTATTGCTGCGCTCACAGCAGTGAAAAAGTTCATGTTTTTGGGAGGGATAGTGCACCCACAAGTAGTACTCGCCCGCATTCAATAACATTCATCCTCTTACCCATTACGAAATTACATCAAAAGCCTCAGCAAACCTGCCACAGGCGCTGTGACGAGGAAAGTCTATTAAGCAGCCTCATGCTTCTTGTAATGCTGCTATCTGCCTGTGGCAATGTGCTACTTAATACATCCGCTCATTGTATAAATATGAAAAGCGTGTCTGAAGCCCCAACGTTGCATTATAGAATTGCTCTCCGCCATTTAATGGGATAGAATAAATCCATAGAGAGCCTTTACATCCGCTGCGCAGGGCAGCAATATGGCTGGATGAACAACGCTCTATACTTTGATGGATTCCCCATTATTAAACAGCCGCCCCCAGGCACTTTCTACGGCGGAGCCGCGCACGCAGATGGACCGGTGCAGGCAGCAGACTCGTTTCATTGTAGACGATTGAAGACCTATAGGGTTTCGTGTAAGTGGTCCTGTGATAAATGGGGTTGTCTTTGAAATGGGAGAGATTTCATGGCTCCATGTAACTTTGGGCAAATCAAAACAATAGAAACTATTATACAAACGTGTACTTCCTGGAGCTGAAACCATGTTGAGGGGAGAGCAGCTGCCCTGGGGAAAAGGTAGAAAGTAGCAGCTTCAATGCAATAGGTTTACTTAATTGTGCACGGATATGTTAACTTCCTGTTGCTATCATGATGCTGGCAGCTGACTTTGGGAGCAAGCAGAAGTTCAGTGAGATGAGTGAGGCCTATGTTACCTACTGCATTAAAGCAATAGCACTCTCTCCTCTTCTCCCTGCCTCTCCCCCCTCTCCCTGCCTCTCCCCCCTCTCCCTGCCTCTTTCCCCAGTCCCCCTCTCCCCACCTTCTCCCTGCCTCTCTCCCCAGTGCCCCTCTCCCTGCCTCTCCCCATCTCTCCCCCCACACTTAACTTATTGCATCCCATCTCTGACAAGCAATGTACAACGGCCAACCAAATTTACCAAATATCCAAATTATGATTAAAAAATAGAAAACATCACAATAGAACATGACATTATTGTATACTGATGCTTAGAAATAATTCAGAATCTTGAAAAGTAAGAAACACATTTCAAGATAATAAAAATCCCCTTTAAAAAAAAATTACATTAAAGCTGCAGTTCAGGCTCCCGTTTTTTTTTTTTTTTTTTACTTCAATAGTTTCATGTGGGCAATCTCTACTTACTTAAAGAACTGCATAGCTGCCGGTCAATTCGTTCTCCGTCTATTGATCGTCGAAGTTTGGCGACATCTTTATGTAGCCCTGGGGCTATAGTTCTATCCTCCTCCTGGTATAATCCCTGGTAACGGCAGGTTGCCAGGAGTTATCATGGGTTTCCCCCACTTCAAGCACTTGCCCTGAGTGGTGGAGGTAGGTCACCTGACCCTGTGTCAAAGCAAGAGGCACAGGGGCGGTGCCTGCTGATATCATAAAAGAGCAGTGCACTTCCTAGTTGGAAGAAGAGTAGTGTGAGTAGTGTGATAGTGAGTTACAGTTGGAGGAGAGGAGTGATCAGCTCCTGAGTAGAGCTGATCTAACCATAGTGTAGTTAGTGAGGTGGACCAGTACCTCTCACCCTGCTTAGGGGGTGAGGGAAGAGCTAGCCCCACTCTGGATGCCCTTGATCCAGAGGGGAGGCAGGGAAGGACCATCCCAAAGGGAGAACAGTTGGTGGATAGTGCATGAACTGTACTGTCGGCTGCTGCTGCTGCTGCTGCTGCTGCTGCTGCTGCTGCTGCTGCTGCCCTGCTGTGAATAAAGACTGCTGCTTTTAAAGAAAGACAACCCTGTGTGAGACTGGAATCTCTCATCCCTGTGTGGGAAACTCTCTGGTAAGGATTCCACCCCGCATTCCTGGGGCTTACTAAAGATGGAGGCGCTGCACCATTGAACAGAACGAAGGCATCCACCCCAGAAACCTGTTCCTGTTATCCCCCATGTCATCGCGGGAGACCCCGGCCCTCCTGTTGCCAGCACGTATGCACCACATAAAGACACGTAGCCAGGGGGGCCGATCTGCGATTGGCCTGGGGAGAGGGGGCTACGTGTAGATCTGGGGAATGTAAATGGTTACTATAGTAACAAGCATGCTTGTTAAAATAGAATACAAGAAAATTGGTCTTTCAAAGTTGTTGTTTTTTTAAAACAGACAATGCTAAAAGTATTTTTTCTTACTACAGAACTGATTTATTTAAAAAAAAACACACATGCAGGATATTGCCTGAACTGCAGCTTTAAATGCTCCTCTTCACATTATAAAACGATGGACAGTAGCCTCAAGTGGGTTTTTGGCATTACCCAGAATCCCTGGCTGCAGTGGAAGCACAGCATGCTGGGAGATAATGGGGAAAGGGAGGCATGCAGACCTGTCTGAGACGTGAATGTGCTCACAGGTGGGATTTTGTATCACAGAGGGAGATGTGAACAAAGACTGGCCTGGATCTCTATCTCAAAGGAGATGTGGAGTTTATTGGCAGGTGTACAAACCGATATACAGTGAGCTTATCTCGCCAACTGGAAACTACACACCTCTTTTTCTTGGCTTCTTCCAGGAACCCCCCCCCCCCCCCCCCCCCCCCAGTACCTCTCCCGGAACCGTGACCCTTCTCTCGGCAATGCCGACTAATAGCAACGTTTTGATCAACTACCCAGTCATTTTTTGCTATTTCCTCCCCTAATGAGTTCCAGTATCCTGCTAATCCTGCTAATCCTGTAATAGCCGCAGCAGTTGCTTCACTGTTACACTTGGCACTGACACGCTAAACATACTCCATCAGTCCCATGGTGCTTTTATTATATGGTCTTTAGGGATGGAAAGACATATACATGGCAGGAAGACTTCGCTATGTTTATTTGCATTTCTCAGCATGTGATAAAACAGCAGGCTTTAAAGCGACAATCCAAGCTGGCATTTTTTTTAATGTAACGATGATTCCCCCACTCAATCTCACATAGGGCCTCCTAAGGGAACTATCTCTCTGGTTACATGGCTCTTGTTAGTGCATACCTGCTGGTAACAGGGGGCCCTGAGTCTCCCGCGATGACATGGGGGATAACAGGACAGGCTTCTGGGGCTGTGCCCGAATTCTTCTTACTGGTGCAGCGCCTCCATCTTGTGCAGCAGCCCAGTTGTGTGGGGTGAAGTACCTGCAAAAGAGTTGTATACCCCTCCTCCCAATATACTCCACTCTCAGGCAGGAGGTATAGATAAAAGCAGATGTTCTTTATTGGTCCTTCTTGATTTAGCAAAGTCTTTATCACAGCACACAGCACTCAAAGGTTATCACCTTCAGGATGTCCCTGGACACCACTCATAGTCAGGGCCCCAGGAGCTGTCCTTGCTCTTCTCTTAGGCCTGGGTCCCGCTGCATCCGGCAGCGCGGATGCGCGTCACTCACCAGACCAGAGTTCCTCCCGAGCTGGCCCCAGTCCCTCCTCGCTGCAAGGCTCGCTGCGCACTGTGACGCGTCAGCCAGCAGGGGATACACGAGGATCGTGATCCCAAGCGGCGACGCGTCACGTGGTGCGCTGGTGAGCCTATCAGCGCCAGGGCTGGAACTGTCACAGCTTCCCCCACCTCCAAAAGGTAGGGGGGGGGGAAGTGTGTGTGTGTGTGTGTGTGTGTATATGTATGTATGTATGTGTATATATGTGTATATGTGTGTGTGGGGGGGGAGCTGCACGGCGAGCAGCAGAGGGCATGTGGAATGGGGGTTCGGGGGGGGGCGCGGACGGGAGCTGCACGGAGAGCAGCAGAGGGCATCTGGAGGGGGGGAACAGACATGGGGGGGCGGATGGGAGCTGCATGGAGAGCAGCAGAGGCAATGTGGAGGGGGGAGAGTAGCACGGAGAGCAGCAGAGGGCATGTGGGGGGGGTCCCTCCTGCAGCCGGGGAGACCCCCGCTGCAGCCCTCCGCTTAAACCACGCCCCCGGCCATTGCTCCCTATAGACCGCAGATAGCGGTCAAGTGCCTCTCCATGCGCCGCCTGTCTGCAGTGCGGGCGCGTGGTCTGAGGCAGCGGGGCCTTAGGCTGAGTCCATGGTGACTCCAGCCATGCGGAGGCGCGCGGAGGCTGAGGGAAAGCAGGTGCTATCCCTGGCCTTGGTCCAGGGGCGTGTCGGGGGGCGGGCCAGTGATGTCACGGAGCTGGTTCGCCCTCATTGGGCGAACCGCTCACGTGACCGGCCCTGCGCTCCCGTGAGCGCTCAAACTACAAAAATAATGTCGGCTACGCTTCCGCACGCTTGCAGAAGCGTGCGCGAGCCCCTGCTAAAGCCGCTCTCATTGCGGCTGCAGGGGCCACTGCCGAGCGTGAGCGTGACTCAGCACGGGTCAGCGCCTAAGCGCTGACCATGCCCGCGGCCTAAGCCTTACTCTTTTGTGGAGTAAGAGGAATATCTCTCCCCTCTCCCAGAGGGAGGGCCTCAAACGTACCAGAGCCCTAGCAGCTTGCTGGAACAGACTATCCTCTCAAAGGTGGAGAGGAACTCACTAAATCAGGAAGTGGTAGTTCATTTAGTGCAGATCCAGTAGACCCAACCCTGTGCCTTTGAATGACACAAGGCCTGAGCACTACCTTCTCTGACCAACTGAAGTACAGTGGGTGGGGCAAACCCATATTTACTCCTGGCAAACCTGTCCTTACCAGGGATTATTGCACAGGAGGAGGACAGAATAATAGCCCAAACCAACCAGGGCTATATTTACATAGGATTGAAGCAGGGGGTCTCCGGAGCTGAACCCCATTAATGTCAGCTCCGGGGACGCCCTGCTGTTGGAGGGGGTGTTGGTAGCCACTCCAGCTCTCTAGCTAGGGTTCAAGTAATGGCCGCTTTTCAAAGATCCCACGCTCTGTGGGCCAATAGGAAGCCATGATGTCGCCTGGTGCGGCTTCCTGTTGTCCCGCGTGACGCGGGAGCTTTAAACTTGCAGGTATCTCTGGAAGCCGGGGGGGTCCCCAGAGCTGAAATGAATGGGGACCAGCTTCGGAGACCCCCCTGTTGCCACCCTATGTTAAAATTTAAAAAAAAAAAAAATGAGCCTGCATTGGATTGCTCTTTTAACTCTTCTGAAAAAGCATTTATCTCCCGGAAATCCACACAATCCTTCCCATCCAGCAGCAGATAAAATCCATCAGATATCACTTCTATTTTTAAGACCATTTTCTCAATAAGAAACAGACTACAAAAATGCGGTAATACTAGCAGAAAGGTGTACAACCTCCCAGAACTGTCCCGATGACTGTCTGTAGCGTTGCCAACAGATGCCAGCAAACCTTTATTCTCACATTATTCCCATGAATTATTGGACCGTTCTTAACCCCTTCCCTCTCAGAGGTCACAGTGATATATGTAGCCGCTCTGTCAGCGAATCAGTTAAACTAAATGGTCATGTACCTTTATTACGAGCCTGCAAACAGAGCTCAGGTCAGTTACTTTGCCCAATACATCACACAGGCGCTGGGTCCTTTCCCAGAACTGTTTTCCTCAATCAGGCACAGGCTCCGGGGTTCCAGATTCTTCCCTACAAGCCTAGCTCTGCCATTCTGTCTAGCCAAGGACCCCAAATATTTCTGAACTTGTACATAGCGTCTCTTAAATATGCTGTAATTTTAGCGTAGTGTTAGCTAATGATTCTTTTGGCTCTATCCGGCATATGAACCTTCCAAGAGGCAGCTATGGTGCATCTGGTCGCGGCCAGAATATGCAAAGTGAGCTTACGCTCATAGTATGGTAGATTCAATGGGGGCTCATTTAGCAGGGGCTGGCCATGTGCGCAGCCTTAATGTTAAACAGCTCAACCCCCTTATAACGCTGTGCTTGGGGTCCAAAGAATCACATCGCGTTATAAGCGGATCGTGTTAGAAATAATGTACAATTGTATGCATTGTACAATAAAGTGTTTAAGATACCAATAATCGTGTTGTAAAGTATTCATAAATATTAAAATTGGGAGCCACGCTTGCATCGCGTTATAAGCGGATTCGCGTTGTATTATATTGTATGTCTTTATTTATATAGCGCCATTAATGTACATAGCGCTTCACAGTAGTAATACATGTGGTAATCAAATAAATAACAGATAATATAAATAACAGATCATGGGAATAAGTGCTTTAGACATAAAAGTAACATTAAGGAAGAGGAGTCCCTGCCCCGAGGAGCTTACAGTCTAATTGGTAGGTAGGGAGAACGTACAGAGACAGTAGGAGGGAGTTCTGGTAAGTGCGTCTGCAGGGGGCCAAGCTTTATGTGTTCAGAATATCCACAGTGCTATTCATATGCTTCTTTAAGAAAGTGTGTCTTAAGGTGGGTCTTAAAGGTGGATAGAGAGGGTGCTAGTCGGGTACTGAGGGGAAGGGCATTCCAGAGGTGTGGGGCAGTCAGTGAAAAGGATTTAAGGAGGGAGAGGGCTTTAGATACAAATGGGGTAGAAAGAAGACATCCTTGAGAAGAACGCAAGAGTCTGGATGGTGCATAACGAGAAATTAGGGCTGAGATGTAAGGAGGGGCAGAAGAGTGTAAAGCTTTAAAAGTGAGGAGAAGAATGGAGTGTGAGATCCGGGATTTGATCGGAAGCCAGGAGAGGGATTTCATGAGGGGAGATGCGGAGACAGATCTAGGAAAGAGTAGAGTGATTCTGGCAGCAGCGTTTAGGATAGATTGTAGGGGAGACAGGTGAGAGGCAGGAAGGCCGG
This sequence comes from Ascaphus truei, assembly GCF_040206685.1. Taxonomy (NCBI): domain Eukaryota; kingdom Metazoa; phylum Chordata; class Amphibia; order Anura; family Ascaphidae; genus Ascaphus; species Ascaphus truei. The sequence goes on along the minus strand of NC_134495.1, from coordinate 14,769,844 downwards.
ACAGCAGGAGGTTACAGTAATCGAGACGGGAGAGAATGAGGGCCTGAGTCAGAGTTTTAGCAGTCGAGCAACAGAGGAAAGGGCGTATCTTTGTTATATTGCGGAGGAAAAAGCAACAGGTTTTAGAAATGTTTTGAATGTGAGGGGCGAATGTGAGAGAGGAGTCGAGTGTGACCCCTAGGCAGCATGCTTGGGGTACGGGGTGAATGATAGTACTTCCAACAGTAATGTGGAAGGAGGTAGTAGGGCCAGGTTTGGGAGGAAGTATGAGGAGCTCTGTTTTAGCCATGTTAAGTTTAAGGCGGCGGAGGGCCATCCAGGATGATATTGCCCTGTAAAATATGATGGTACATGTGGAAGAATGGAAGATTCGGCTCCCGGCTGCCTCTTAAGGCTTCCCTTGGCCTGCACCCTCTCCCTCCCCCCCCATCCCTCCCCCAGGGGCCGCGACGGCGGCCCAGAGACCCTAGCGAGGTGAGGGGGGGGCTTGCCCCCAGGTCATGGGCATCCCTCGCCTAATTGGCTGGAGGGATTGCTTGACCAGGGAGGCTGCGAGGGACCCCCTCCCACTTGGAACCGGTACCCACATATAAACAGACAAGTATTGACAGACTCAGTTTGGCGGTATAAAAGGCCGCGGCTTTGTTTATTAAACAATAATGGAGTAAGCGCTAGTCCATGCCAGAGTGGGGTCAAGGGGTCAGCCAGGCCTTGGCCTGCTGCCCCCATACCCGGCCGAGCCCCAAAGAGCCGGCCGTTGTCGCGAGTGTGTTCCCGGGTGTCACGTTCGCTTGACCCCGCCCTTTTGCTCCTACCCCCGGGCGACGCCCGCCCCAAGCCCATCTGGCAAGGACAAGCACTTACCCCGGAACTGCCGCCACTCACGGCTCTATTTAAACCTCCTTAAATTAGACCGTGCCGCCAACACCGCTAGGACCCTCTCCAGCCCCTCCTGCACATCGTTGTTGAACAAATCCGCCCCCATCTCAGATAAGTGTATGCCGTCGGCCCGAAACAGGCCGATTGATTTGTAGTCGAACTCGGGATGGCTGATCTGCCATCCCCCACACTGCGTCACAAATTTTCCCACCATCTTGTTCAATTTGACTCGAGATCGGTCGACGGGGCCCTTGCACCCCTCCACACTATCCTCCAAACTATGTCCGACCAAACGATCTGTACTCCTGGCCAATGGGGGAGTATGAGGGCCAGGTCGTGTTTTATCGAATTGACCAGCTCGAAGTAGCGTCGAGCGGCCAGATCGTTACCCCCGACATGGAGGAGCAGGATCTGTGACGCCCTCCTATCCGCTAAATTCTGATCCCGCTTGATACTCAAACGGAATCCTAAACATAGCAGAGAGACATTCAGAAACTTTGGTTTGTACAGGTCGGGTGTTGAAAAGTATATTTGTGTGTCGTCAGCATAGAGGTGATAATTAAACCCAAAAGATGTTATTAGGTCACCTAGAGAGAGTGTGTACAGAGAAAAGAGAAGAGGTCCCAGGATAGAGCCCTGGGTACCCCCTGTGATGATAGAGAGGATTTGGCCCGGGATTAAAGGGGTTACACCCCATTTGGCCACCCTCTACTCCCACCTGGGAAGCAAGGGTTTAACTGGACTAAGGTCCAGTAATGTGTTTTGCCTTGCTTCAATATTCAAATGTTTATTCCCCTGTGTAAATGTATTGTGTTATCCTGGTGTTTGCACTCACACATACACTAGGGTTGATGCGGGAGGGAAGGGGTTAATGTTAAGATGGTGATTATAGCCCTTTGTGTAATTTTTCCGCCTTTTCAGGCTCCATTTTGCAGTCGTCCATAGGTCACCATTGAGACTCCATGCTTTCTAATGGCAGAATTAGCGGTTTTGGACCTGTTTTCCAGCGACGACCAGCAGGTGGCGTCCGAGAGGAGGAGCGGTGGTTTCCCATTGTAAGTCAATGGGCTCATTGACTTCAATGGAAATTCCTCAACGCCGGCCTCGAGGAACAGGTTGGCAGCCATCCAAACCGCAGACCGCAAAAGCGGATACAATGTCTTTTAAAAGAGTTTAATCACTACGGTCAAGTTCAATGACAATTGGCATGGAAATCTTGGGTTCTAGGGCCCCTGGGAATAAAGTTCTTTTTGTCCCTACCCCCTAGGAACCCCCACACCCGATCCACACCGGGTCCGGGAATGAGGGACCCCCGTAAGGGGTCGAGCGGAGAAGGAGGGTCGCACCATTGAATCTAATGGCGGCGGGCGCCATGCATTGTCAATGGCGGCGCCGGCCATTGATTCCAATGGGGAAAAGCCGCATGGCGAAAAAACGACAAAGTGTGAAATGTTGAAATGTGTAAGACCATATCTCCGGTTCTGGAATGACCAGAGGGATGGGATTTGGGTGGCATATAGCCAATGTTCTGGCTTTAATGCATGCCCATTCCCAGCCCTCTCAGACCAACCAAACGAAGTGTGGACGGAGGTAAAGATTTGTGAATTTTCTCATAGACTTCAATGGCGGCGGTTCCTCCATTGAAAGTCTATGGCGGGAAACTCCATTGACTACAACGGCGGAGTTGCTCCATTGAAACCCTCGGCGGCGGAACCCGTTGTTTTCAATGGGGATTTAGTGAAACGCTGAGATTTCTTTTTAGCGGAGATTTGTATAATAAAATATGAAACAGTTTATGTGATATTTGTATAACTCCGGTTCCGAAGGTCGTAGCGGGCTTATATTTGGACCCTATAGTGCACCACTTCCGACATTAAGGTTTGGAAAGTTTGGACCTGCTGGACCTACCAGAACCGGGTATTTTAATATGTGTAGGTATTAAAATGTATATGGGGTTTTAGGTCTGCTCTGAAAACTGCAGACTCCATCTGTTATGTTAATAGGCAGGAAGAACATCCTGCAAGAATTAACATAGCCCGGTGATCAAAGGCTAATTGCCTAATTGTTTATGCTAGGACCAGGAAGTGGTTTTTAAGTGTCATACTTCACACTAACAATGGAAGTCAAAATCTGCTTCAAAGAGATTTTTGCTAGACAGCTCGGCGCCTTGAGTGTAAGAGAAGGGGTAAAATGGTATATAAGTCAGAGTCTCCCTTACTCAATTGTCTTCATGTCCCTCATGGTCTTCATTCATGATCTGCATGTATTGCTGTGATGTCAACTGAATTATGGAAGAAATGGCCCATCCTGTATCCTGATGGCTTTCTTGTCCTAACCTTTAAGTAAGTGTCCATATTTTGCCTGTTATTTGTATATCTCGTGTGTTCACCTTTATCAAGGAATAAATTATATTTTATCATATCTAAGTCTCGTCCAGTTCAACCCAGTTATATCTTTGGTGTTGTATTATTAATAGCCTGTCTCAAAGCTACCGTCACACCCCCACAGAGAGATCAATAGAGGAGGAGGAGGTGTTAGCAGAAGAGACACTGAAAGTACGATGGGAGAGGTAAGAGGAGATCCAGGATAGAGCTTTGTTCCGAATACCAAGAGTATGGGAGAATGTGAAGGAGAAGAGGGTGGTCCACGGTGTCAAATGCTGTAGAGAGGTCGAGTTCGTTGTAACGGATCGCGCTGTAACAGGTTTGAGTTGTATTTAGGACTTTGTGTATTAGGCCAGCAATCACTGTCCAAAGACCAGCTATCAACGGGCAGTTCCACCAGATATGTGCCATTGACCCCCTGTGCCCACAGCCCCAAAAGTAATTCGGGGAGACGCTCCCGTACATTTTGTGTAATCTGTCTGGGGTCAAATACCATCAGTATAGCACTTTATACACATTTTCCTTTATATTGGTATTTAGGCTAATGTTTTTTTTTTTAAGTGCTTATAAAGGCATCAAAAGCAGCATTGCTAAATGTTAGAAAAAAAAGGTTTAAAAAAAAAAAAGAAGAGTGAAGCGTCATTGCGCATCAATCAGCAGGGACTGGTCTATACCAGGAGGGGCCAACTCCCGTCCTCAGGGGCCACCAACAGGTCAGGTTTTCAGGTTATCCCTCCTTCAGCACAGGTGGCTCAATTGGTGGCTCAGTCACAGACTGAGCCACCTGTGCTGAAGCAGGGACGTGCTGAAAACCTGACCTGTTGGTGGCCCTTGAGGACCCGAAGGTGGCCACTTCTGTTCTACAGTGAAACCATTTCACATTATTTTGTACTTTAAAAAATGTGCTTTGGACTCCATTCCCGGCGCTGGCCACACGCCTCCAGCAACTCTGTGCAGTAGTAAAACTTAAGTGTTATACCTGTGGTTAATTAACCTCTGGGTTGCTCTCCTCTGCTCATGAAAAGGTGTATGCGCAGATGGTTCGTAAAATGATATTAATGGCTCATGAAAAAGATAAAAGTCTATATAAAAGACACAGCAGGCTTTGGATTCAGAACAGTAATTGTTTTCTGAATGTCTTTCTGGAGTTCTTGGGCACTGTTCTACTCCTGACTTGCTAAGATGCTTCTTCTTACAAAGGGAAGGATAACCCATATAATGTCTCATAGCTTACCACTTCTTAGTAAATATGACCCTTTAACTCATAGACATGACAATGAGTTTTGAAGATAGGATGATTTCAAGCCTAAAATATGAATGATGCTATATTCTCTATATACACATATATTCAGCATGTAACTAGTTAAAATAAGTAATTTAGTGTTAAATTAGAAATTATATTGGAAAATTATAAGCTGCCCCGCAGGCAAAGATAAGAAGATAAATTAGTCGGAAGACAGGCAGATGTTGAAATGTTTTGTTTGATTTTAGAACTTGGGATGTTTAATGTCTGCTGAGGTGAAGAGTATATGCTCTTGAGTTTGGAATCAACGGTTCGTTAAATAAATAGTTAGTAAGACTATACAATAGAGACGGGTCTTAAAAGATAAGAAACATAGCATTAACTACAGTTACTTAGTGACCGAACAAAGAGTGTTTTCTAAATTAACGTAAAAGAAAGAAACAGCGTTCTAAGGATGATTAACTAAGAAAATTGTGGCTGACTGTGGGAGAAACATGTAGTGTTGAAATGTATAATGATTACATTTGAATTTATAGAATTCAGAGTCATTTAACACCAAGCTAAGAATAACCAAGCTAAAGATTCTCCACTCTATAACTACATTCTATATGCCTGGATGATGTAACTAACTGAAATGATGCTGTGAAAGATGTTTTCTATTGTCTCTGAATACATTGAGAAAAGAACCTGGACCGTGGACTATTTGATATATATTGAAAGGTGAGACATTAATATGCACCCATCTAATGAGCTAAATGTTCACGTTTACCTTGACGAGGTTGGCAGGCTTGAATCATGCGTTGATCAAAAGATGCAACTAAATGACTCCTTTGTTATTAGACTTCAATGTAGAAGTGTCACTAAAGAAATTGCAAACGAGTTTGGGAGGAGCGCTGGATTTGTATTTTTGTCCTACAATAAGATTGTACGGTGAGGGGAGCCGTACACTGGAGGTGTCTGACTTTGTGAACCGACAGTGCTGTAAAGAAACGAAAGCATTATTGGTAATGCATTGATGGCTGGTCACGGGGTCATTAGTTCAAATCCAGCCTAAGTGGCAAGAAACTTGGAATCAATACCATTTGCGAAATTAAATCATTCTATTGAGCGTCCCATCAGGCACGGGGATATAGATCCAAGGGTCTCCAGAGGGGCTCGGGTTGGGGAGGCTGTGGTGCTTAATGCACCAGACATAACTCATGTTGTTTCCTGTGGAGGCAAATTCTTAATTACCCAGGAGATTGACAGCTTTGGCCTTGTTGAGTTATGAATTATAAGGGTCTTTAATCAGAGAATACTCAGAGATATTGAGACTACATGCACCAGTGTTGAGACAACCGTTACCAAAGCTAAAGACGGTGGTGAATAAATGAGACTGCACCTTTTGATATTACAGGCGGGGGGCAATGCAGAACTTTGCCATCTCTCTCTTTGTTTTTGTTTTTAGAGAAATAGAAAAGAGACGAACAAAGGAGGGAGGAGGCGATGAGATAGAAGGATGAAGGGATGAGGGGGTGGAATGAAGTGGGAGGCCGGGGGAGAGGGGGGGTTGAAAGAGGGGGAGGGGAGAGAGTGGGATGAGAGAGTGAGGTGGTGCAGGGAGGGAGAGGAGAGAGGGAGGAGGGGGGAGAGAGAGGAGGGGAGGGAGAAAGAGAGGAGGGGAAAGGGGAGGGGGAGAGAGGAGGGGGGAGGGAGGAGAGGAGGGGGAGAGAGAGAGGAGGAGGGGGAGAGAGAGAGGAGGGGGAGAGAGAGAGGAGGGGGAGAGAGAGGGGCGGGGAGAGAGAGGGGCGGGGAGAGAGAGAGGAGAGGGTGGAGAGAGAGTGGGAAGAGAGGAGGGGGGAGAGAGAGAGGAGGGGTCGAGAGGGGAGAGAGAGAGAGAGGAGTGGGGGAGAAAGAGAGGGGGAGGGAGGGGTAGAGAGATGAGGGGGGGACAGAAGAGGGGGAGTGAGAGGCGGGGGAGATAGGGGAGAGAGAGGGGGAAAGACAGATGGGGAGGGGGCGAAGAAATAGAGAGTGGGGGATAGAGAGGGGGGCGAGAGAAGGAGAGATAGGTAGTCAGGGGGAAATAGGGGAGGGGGAGAGAGGGAGGGCGAAGAGATAAGGAGAGGGAGGGAGAGAGAGGAGGGAGGGGGAAAGAGAGATGGGAAGGGGGGATATAGAGAGGGGGAGAGAGAGGATAGAAAGGGGGAGTGAGGTGGGGGGAGAGGTGGGGGAGGAAGGGAGAGATGAGAGAGAAAGAAATGAGAGGGAGAAATTATATTTTTCTTAAAGTCTTATTCCACCTGCTAGGCGAGCACATTCCCTCTGGGGATTGTGCAGAGTGAGCTGATATTTGCTTACCTTACATGATTTAGAAAGAAAAAAAAAAACACTTTAATGTGCAAAGCTAAACGATGCGCAGAACGTGCAGCGGAAGCCGGAGCCCATCATGAATTTCCATTTTTATTAAATTGGCAAACGGACATGACTCGGTTTGAGCTGTGTCTTCATTATAACCTGCCGATGCTGTGATACTAACTAATGTATCTCCAACCCTGCTGGAGGAACCGGGCATTTCTATATGGGCCCGGGTAACCCCTTCCCTGCTGGAGAAACCTAACATATCTATATGGGCCTGATTTAACCCCTTCCCTGCTGGAGAAACCGATCATTTATATTTGGGCCCAATTAACCCATAACCCTTCTGGAGAAACCGAACATATCTATATGGGGCCGGGTTAACCCCTTCCCTGCTGAGGGGGTCAGCAATGTGGTGCTGGAAGTTTAACCCTTTCACTGTTTGTCTGGCTGCTCTACTGAAGAGTGTTGCCAATGGACTGCCACGCGTCTGTTTCTGCATGAGTGGCTGCGTTCAAATGTTTATATGACAGCACTGAGCACCTCCAGTTTTTCAATTACCGGTTACAATGACTACACAATTCTACAGTAATTCCTGTACACAAAGTGTACCATCAGCTGTCTGTGTGACCCGTAATGTTTTGGCAGAAGGAGGGTGCTCAGTGGTAAGCACGCAGCCTCTGAAGTGGGTGAATCCTGTTTCAATCCGAGTGTCAGCCCTCCTGGGGTGACCTAGGTTGTCACTTTATCTCACTGTGTCCCCCTCTCTCTCACACACTCACTTTTAGGGGGTTCTTTCTCTGTATGCTGAAAGGGGCACTTGGGCCGTGTCCAGCCGGAAATCCCTATTAAAGTCTATAGGCATTTGTGCCCGAAAATGGCTGATACCGCAAAAAATAGAATAAGCTCCTTATACTCATCTGCACAAACCTCTGTGTAAAGTACTGTGCACACGGTCAGTGCTCTCTAGATATTTTCCTTTTTTATTGTGTTGTGTTTTATCCAATCCCATGTCAAATAGCAACTCTTAAGGTCCAGAGGGGCCTGCGGTGCTGCAGGGGTTAATAGGGACAACCCGAGCTGCACTTGTGACTTTTACATCTTTGAACCCAGTTAATACAGCTCAACTCCGTTATAACGCGATCCGTTGTAACGCGAATCCGCTTATAAACGCGATGCAAGCGTGGCTCCCAATTTTCGTATGTATGAATACTTTACATCACAATTATTAGTATCTTAAATACTTTATTGTACAATGCGTACAATTGTACATTATTTCTAACGCGATCCGCTTATGGCGCGATGTGATTCTTTGGAACCCAAGCACAGCGTTATAAGGGGGTTGAGCTGTATATACACAGCAGTGACTGAAGCCATTTCTTTTGCACTGGCTATTATACTTTCTACAGACACTGGAAACAGTTCCCGGTGTTGATCAGCTATTCAATAGCTTATGTCCAACTTACATTTTTATGTTGGGGTTATCCAATAACAGCTTATGGATGATAGATTATTATATATTATAGATGTATATGGGAAGGGGGGTGCCATTACATCACAGGGGGTCATACTCAAGGCTTTTGTCTCAGAATATATATAGTTAGCATTTGTTTATAGATTCCCGACCATCGAGAAGCCATTCACTAAGACGATTATGTTCCTATTATATTCAGCTAAATTCGGGGGGAGGAAGCCGGATTGGGGGAAATACTACAAGAGTACGGACCCGGAGTTCACCAGTTGGCTTCCCAGTTGGGCGAGCCAGGGCTGCCTGACCATTTGGAATTTCAGACTCTAGCATTTAGGAAGCTGGTCATTTTCTCCATTTGGTAGACATGCCCCACTTTATTCCTAATGTTGGGGTAGGGGTCGGTAGTGTGTTTTGTTTCCAGAGCCCGGCAATCGCACATCTTGTGGTTGTTACTACATGGGCAATTGTTTTATTTTCGGCTCGAGTTAGATTTTGGAGTGGTCTGTTGAGGAGATAAAGCCATGGATCCATAGGGATGTCTATATTCAGGATCTGTTGGAGCCAGATCTTTATCCGTTTCCACAGAGCCGATATCCGAGGGCACGTCCACCACATATGGAGGATTGATGCCACCTCTGCACATCCCTTAGGGCAACGTGGGGAGTAACCAGGTACATATTTGGAAATAGCTAGACGCAGTGGCGGATTTCGCATTAGGCCCGATAGGCCCAGGCCTAAGGCGGCTATATTTTGGGGCAGTAGAATTTGGGGGCGGCATGCACGGTCTGTGCAGATCGCGCAGATCGTGCATGCGTGACCAGCAAATGCAGATCGCGCATGCGCACGAGTGGCTAGCAAGCGCCGATCGCACATGCACAGCCGGCAACGTGATGTCACGCGGCGTCATGTTGCCATGGCAACGGCACAGCGCGGCACTGGAGGAGGAGGGCGGCACCAGGCACGTGCCAAAGGCTGGCATTTTTTTTAATCCAACACTGACTATACGGGTCTTGTACCAGCACATTATCACCTTAGCCTTAATTGTTGTACATATAGCTGCCACATTAAAAATATCGTCCCAATCTTCAGCTTCCAATCCCTCCCCTAGATTTGCCTCCCATGCTCCCATATATTTCAGCTTGTTTAAAGAATCAAAGTCCGGGTAGGCAATGTATCCGTAGAGTTCAGAAATCAATTTCTGGTGGTCCTCTGCCTCCAAACACAGTCTCTCAAACTCTGACTCCGGGTTGGAGGGGTTAATTTTGGCATAAAAGGCTCTTACTTGAAGGAAACAAAATATTTATCTGGAGGGAAGATATTTTCCCCTAATCAACTGGTCAAATTGTTTAATTTTGAGATCCCGGTTTATATCCAATAGCCTAGTGACATTCGCCTTGTACCAGTTTGTGAAAGCCTGTCTTAAAAGTCCTGGTGGGAAATCTGGGTTGTACATAAGGGAGTCATCAGATAGTTTTAGTTTGTTTGCTTATACTTGAACTTGAGTTTGTCCCTGAGTCTGAGAGAATGAGTGACAGTCACTCTACAAGGTGATCTGTTTAGATGGTCTTACTCGTACAGGAAGCCAAAGAAGAATATCTATGTTGGTCAAATGTATCTGTGAGGCCTCAAGAGCCACCCATCTCCTAAGGGAGGGGTTCACATGCCAAGCCACCCATTGGCTCCCTTGGGCTACTCTATGAGAGTAGGCATGGAAGTCCAATAGAAAAAACAAATAAGTGCGCACTAAAATATATACTTAATACAAAGTGTTAATTGTGATGTCAATTTAAATTTAAAAAAAACACACCCCACCATGTGGAAAAGGTAAATAAATATATACCAATGTAGAAGAGCGTCTGCTGCTATGTAAAGGGTAGCCCAAGACCCTAGAATCTAGTAACAAAAAAACAAACAAAGCGCACAACACTCATCATGAAAAATGTAATAAACTATGTTTATATATAAGGTGTTTCAAGGTTATGCGTACATCAAGGTAGATTAATCAAGCATAGAGCCACAGAGTGGCAGTTACCAGCGTCTGCAACCAGGAACCACCAGAGCTTCACTCTCCTTTCCACCTACAGGTAGGTGAAATGCCAGATAATTGATGACTTTGCCACAGTCTCAATGTCCTGTAAATAGCATCAATACGCTTAGTGGATCCTGGGGAGTGGTTGTCCTTTGCTCGCAAGTAGTACACAAGTTCATCTGCAGACCTGACTGTGTTTCCCGATCAGTCAGGCAGCGTGGCGGCGTGGTCCCGCGGGCCCTTCTGTGACGTCAGAGCGCCCGCTCTGCTTTGAGTAACAGCGTCTGCCAGGAATGATTCAGACCTCACTTGGCAACCACAGAGGCAGGCAACAGCGCGGCACATGCGCAGAAGAGGAAATCAACTCGGTGTTCAGCAAACCGTTTGACAACAATAAAATACACCTTGGAACATGAATAATAAAAATATATAGGTTGAATGGTATCTCTCCTACGCGGCGTTTCGTAGCTCAACAGGCCACTTCTTCAGGGAAGCTCTGGTGGTTCCTGGTTGCAGACGCTGGTAACTGCCACTCTGTGGCTCTATGCTTGATTAATCTACCTTGATGTACGCATAACCTTGAAACACCTTATATATAAACATAGTTTATTACATTTTTCACGATGAGTGTTGTGCGCTTTGTTTGTTTTTTTTATGGAAGTCCAATGCCTCCTGCTCTGGTGGGGTGCGTAAGGATCCGCATATTTATTCTGGGTTTCTGATTATTCCATATATATGTTGTAATTAGAGACAGTCATTTGAGTATATCCGTATTTACAATTGGGATAGGTAGGGTTTGAAATAAATAGAGCAATCTTGGTAGCAGACTCATCTTGACCAATTGAATTCTCCCTATCAAAAAAATATTGAAGATGGACCTTATTTGCAGGTCCGCTCGTAGATTTTTAAGTATCTTTGGGTAATTTGTCCTATATAGTGAGTCATATGGTCAAATATACCCCCAGATACTTTATGGCGTAATCAACACTTGCCGGCTGTGCATGCGTGATTGGCGTTTGTCGGTCGCGCATGTGCCGTCAGCGCTCGCCAGGGGCAGGCATACAAAACCGGGACAGCACCGGAAAAAAGTCGAGACAGAGCCCTGAAAACCGGGACTGTCCCGGCTAAACCGGGACATCTGTTCACCCTGCCCATGTTTCCTAAACAGTGCTAAGTTCTAGCATCCTCTAAAAACCATTCAACGGGGCTCAGGCTACGGCCCCAGTCCCTAAACTGCATGCGCGCCTGCGAGGCTGGGGGCGCGTGCAGCCGAGTTCCCCGGTCTGCAGATAGCTGAAGGGGGAAAGATAGGGGGGGCGTGATGCGGGCGCGGCCATGATGTCACTCGGCAGGTTTGCCCTCATTGGCCCTCTAATCACAATTTTAATGTGAGTGTGTGTAACAGGGGAGTAATCCCTGTTCAAGTAATGTGCCTTTAATCTAGCAGTGTGGTGGTTAACTGCTGTTAGTCAATTAATAAACACCACCTGCCTGATTTAGATTGCTTACAAAAGCCTTTCTCTTGAGACAGGAAGTAACTCCTTAGCTCTGACTGAGAGCTGAACTTTGGAGACAGAGCAGTGTTTCTTGAGTCTCCCAGGAGAGACTGACCAAGAGAACACAGTTCTCTGGAGCTGACAAATAAGACTTCTAAACCTGGATGCTGATATTTTCTGTGCACGCACGGGTGCGGTTCCAGGAGAGCAGAGAAGCTTACTCTACAGCAGCTAACAGATAAGACTTTCATTCTTAAGAGACTTCTTATATCTTCTTATGTCATGCTATGTGTTTGGGGCTGGGAGACCTGCTTAACTAGGAGTTGTGAATTGCATATTATTTCACTAGAAATACTCCCAAGTGAATAGAAGCTTTGTTCCCCCCCCCCCCCCCCCCCTGTGTTTGGATAGTTTTCCTGATGAAAAGGAAAAGGCACAATAAAGCCTTATTATAATTTCACCTTATAAAAGTCTCCAATTGTGTACCTCTGTGAACGTCCGACTACAGTGTGTAAAATGCACCGCGTGGTACGGCGACCCCCCCCTTGCAGCGGGCCTGGCCCCATTGAGAGGCGGCTCTTGTCCCCGCAGCGCCCGCCATAGCGAGCGCTGCAGCAGCCAGTGGGGACCGAGCCTTACAATGCTTAACAGCAAACAGTGTACATCCTGACCCTCGACATTGCATCACACCCTGAAGTGTAACACACGCCGGAGAGCTTCGTACACGCTGAGGCCCACAGGCAATATGCGGTGAGGCGGCTTCCCAGCGCTGGAGAAGAGATCAGATTTTTGTTAAATGAAAGGGGCTGAAATATTTTCCAGTGCGGAGAAGCGGCTTCACAGTATATCGAATAATGGGCTATAATAGGGGCCAATTTATACTGTATTGTATGTCTTTATTTATATAGCGCCATTAATGTACATAGCGCTTCACTGAGAAGTAGTAATACGTGACAATCATATAAATAACAGGTCATGGGAATAAGTGCTTCAGACATAAAAGTAACATTTAGGAAGAGGAGTCCCTGCTCCGAGGAGCTTACAATCTAATACTGTGACTAATAAGCAGGTCCCCCCAAAGAAAGGATCAAAGCTGTAACAATGCGGATCTCTCAGACCCTGCGGAGCGCCCCCAGCCGCCCTCCTGGTTTTTTTTAGATAAATATAATGATACCCTGAGTATTCTTTACCCCGAGATACTTACGAGTGAAGTTACTGATGTGACCTCCTGGTTTGTAAAGGAGATTTAAATAGACATCCAATAGGAATCCACAACCAATGAGGTTGCGTTTTCCTCTTTCCCCGAAATTAGGCAGCCATTTTGTTTCCCCTGGAGGGAGATTTAACCTTTTTATTTTTTAACTTCGCCTGTATGTATCTCGGGAACCAGGGGTTATCTGAAGCTGACAATAGCACTGTTCAGCTCTGGGGTGGGAGGTCCCAGGAGGAAGGAGGGTGGGGGCTTGCTGCATTAACACTTAACTAATTGATGTTTGATTTGAGGGTTTAACTTATCAGATCAGTCAGTGTCATTTTTACCTGTCACTGTTTCGTTTTCAAATTAAATCATCAAAGGAAAACTAATGATCTTTCTTCGAACTGCCTCCCAGTTGTTTCCCTTCCCTGCCATTAAGTGGGTGATTCATTTGGACATGGCGGTCTTTTGCACCCAGACAATGACGAGGACCCTTTGCATGTCCTTTAAAATCTGGTTCACAGGCAAAATAGTTATTTTTGGAGGACTGGGAGTTCAGGAAATAATGGAAGAAAATAACGTGTTTCGTTGCTAGACTATAAATAATGTGTTTTCTTCTGCTGCAAATTAAATTAACAATAGAATGTAGGTGGTATTATATCTCAGGGTCAAACGGTAGTATAGTAATGGTTTCTATTCATAGCTTTAATTAGTCACTGTCATTTAAATAAGCGGCAAGTTAACCAATAGCTGTCAGTATATCAAGCTGTCAGCTGTTTTAATCAGGGTGATGTACTTTTTATTTTAAATGGTCTTATCAATGCACTAGAAAAGAGCTTTTTAATTCCTGGGTGACAGACACTATATTTAAATAGGTGTTTCTGTTGCTTATTTATAAGCGTGTAAATATCATTTCTTTAAATTAGAAGGTGTCATTTTTACCAGAAATATGCAGCTAGAAATTATGGAATTATTCCATTTCATTCTCATAAATCCTAATAGACTGAATCTAGAGTCAATCAGCACTACTACTACTGCATATATGAGAAAAAAAGAGTGACGCAGGTATGAGGGTCTCCCTAAACACTACACAGATACAAAAATAAGAGAGTACTGTACCTGCAGCACTCATAAAAAGCTGTGACACTAAGGCCCGGGCGATAGAGGTGTGGGGAGAGTGGAGGCGCGCTAACGCTGAGGCTCGCCTGCTTCAGTCAGCGCGATTGCACGGACTTGCAGGCGAGCCAGCATGCGCGAAGGGAGCCGGGGGGAGGTGGTTGGAGGCGGGGCAGTGACGTTGCTGGGCCAATCGCCCGCGACGCACTGACGTCAATGTCACGGCGTCGACGTCACGGCGCCATGACGTTGACGCTGCTGAAGGCTGATTGGATGTTTTCAGCCGACAGCGCGCTGAAAAACAGCTTGGCGCTCGGCTGAAAACTCCAAAGCCTGAGCACGCCTGCGAACGCTCGCGTGAGCCCCCTCTCAAGGCATCCTCATTGAGGATGCAGGGGCTCAGCCCTGAGCGTCCGCACGCCTCAGCACGGCTTGTCCATCTATGGATGCAGCCTGATAGTGGTCAACCACAAAACAATTTAATGTAAAGAGAGCAAACAAGTCTCATAAACAAAGCATATTGCACAGGGCACTTTCAGGATGCAGCTGCCCAAACAAATACCCCCCCAGAGGAGGGGCAAACCCAGGAGGAAGGGGGACAAGAAAGACAAACACACTGATCTACACACTACAAATATCACAAATAAGTGCAAAAAAAAGGTGCTACACGCTGCCCAACAGGCAACAACACAAAAAAGAGAAAAGGGACACAATCCAAAAATCAAGGGGGCGGCTAGGTCTGGGCACTTAGCCCTTCTTGGCCCGTTCCCACATAAGAGTGGTACTTGCCTTTTAGGAGGAAAAAAGGAGTCTTTAGATCTTTTCTACATCACCTTCCTACAAACTAAGTCCTCACAGGTTAGGTGGTGCCAAACTAACCTTAGTTTCTTGGAGGAGGTAAGTTTAGACCAGGGTAATGCAGTTGATGTGGTCTACTTAGATCAAATCAGGTTAATACCTGATGGAGAAGGATTTAGGAGTGCTTGAATACAGCAGGATTAGCAATAGTGCTCAATGTCAGGCAGTGGTTGCAAAGGCAAATAAGATATTATCTTGCATAAAACAGGGTGGAAGGCAAAACAGCTGAATTTTGCCACTGTATAAAGTATTAGTAAGACCCCACCTTGAATGGACAGCAGCTATTTTAACACATAGTCACACTGTAACACTACATGCAGTACAGTAACGTTTTGGGCACAGCTCCATAAAAAGAAAAACATTATGGTACTAGGAAAAGTGCAGAGAAGAGCCACCAAATGAATAAACGAGATGAACGGTTTGAGGAGATGTAAGCTAAATTAGGTTGGTTTACATTAGGAAAGAGGAATCTAAGAAGGGATATCTATTCACAAATATATTCATGGTCAATACAAGGCAACGTTTCATTCCAAGGACGGTACAAATGACACAGGGTCATCGCTTGCGATTGGAGGAAAGGAGATTTCATCAGTAGCAAAGGAAAGAGCTTTTTTATAGTAAGGGCACTCCAAATGTGGTAATTACAACCGATGGAGACTGCGATAGCAGATACAAAAGTTATCTTTAAGAAAAAGTTAAACCCATGGAAGGAGGGTGAATGAGTGTGAGAAGGGGAAGGGGGGGTTAATGAGTGTGAAGGGGGGTGAATGAGTGTGAAGAGGGGAAGGGGGGTTAATGAGTGTGAAGGGGGGTGAATGAGAGTGAGGAGGAGAAGGGGGTTAATGAGTGTGAAGGGGAGTGAATGAGTGCGAGGAGGGGAAGGGGGGTTAATGAGTGTGAAGTGAGGGGGGGATTAAGGAGTGCGAGGAGGTTAAGTGGGTGTGAATGAGTGTGAAGAGGGGAAGGGAGGTTAATGTGTGTGAGGAGGAGAAGGGGTGAATTGAGTATGAGGAGGGGGTGACATTGAGTGAGGAAGGAGGCGGCAGAGTGGGGGAGAGAGGACATAGAGGAAGGTGAGTTCTTGAGATGTAAGGGGAGAGATGGGAGCGTAAGAGAGGAGGGGGAAGAGTGAGAGGAGAGAGAAAATACATGGGGGGAGGGAGAGGATGAGAGGGGGGAGTCTTAGATGGGGAGAAAAATAGAGGAGGAGTGTGAGAAGGGGAGAGAAAGGGGTTTAGAGAGCGAGGAAGGGTGTGAAAAGCGGCCAGTGGAAACAAGAAAAGGTGTGATTTATTACCCCCTGAAGAAGGTCAGGATATGGTTGCATGATCGATTAATAAATCACACTTTTTCTTTACCCCCATGTTTTGCTGGTATTGTGATAACTTTGTGATCCAGCATTTATATATACACTAGCTGAGAGACCCGGCGTTGCCCGGGATGTAAATGCGTAATAGGTAGTATTATTTATAAATCGTGGAACAATAGGTGAGTATTTGTTGTAAAGGTTGGATAATAATGTTGAAAAGAAAAATGGAATAAAATGTAATACGATGTTGTTTTAAAAATGGTTTATTGTAAACACACCACAGTACAATGTATATTTTGGTGACATAACAGATGTAAAAATGTGAGGCGTGTGTCCTGCTAGGGTGTGAGGCGGCAGGTGGCGCGTGGGTTGTGAGTGCTGTCTGTGAGTGAGGGTCCTGCTAGGGTGTGAGGCGGCAGGTGGCACGTGGGTTGTGAGTGCTGTCCGTGAGTGGGGGTCCTGCTAGGGTGTGAGGCGGCGGGTGGCACATGGGTTGTGAGTGCTGTCTGTGAGTGGGGTCCTGCTAGGGTGTGAGGTGGCAGGTGTCGCGTGGGTTGTGAGTGCTCTCTGTGAGTGGGGGTCCTGCTAGGGTGTGAGGCGGTCGGTCAGTGATGTCGGTGCGTAGGGGCAGGAGGCAGCAGGTGTGTGTGGCGGCAAGTATGTGTCGAGTGTGGCGGGAGTCTGTTGAGTGCATGCAGCGGCTGTGAGGCGGTGGGTGAAAGGCAGAGGCGGGCGGAGTAAGGGCGGGTGAAAGGGAGGGGGAGGGGGAGGGAGGGGGAGGGAGGGGGAGGGGGGGAGGAAAGGGGAGGGGGGGAGGGGGGAGGGAAAGGGGAGGGAAAGGGGAGGGGGGGGAGGGGGGAGGGAAAGGGGAGGAGGGGGAGGGGGGAGTGAAAGGGGAGGAGGGGGGAGGGAAAGGGGAGGAGGGGGAGGGGAGAAGGGAGGAGGGGGGAGGGGAGAAAGGGGAGCGGGGGGGAGAAAGGGGAGCGGGGGGGGGAGAAATGGGAGAGGGGGGGGAGAAAGGGGAGCGGGGGAGGGAGAAAGGGGAGCGGGGGAGGGAGAAAGGGGAGCGGGGGAGGGAGAAAGGGAGCGGGGAGGGAGAAAGGGGAGCGGGGGAGGGAGAAAGGGAGCGGGGGAGGGAGAAGGGGAGCGGGGGGGGGAGAAAGGGGAGCGGGGGGGGGAGAAAGGGGAGCGGGGGGGGGAGAAAGGGGAGCGGGCGGGGGGGGGGAGAAAGGGGAGCGGGGGGGGGAGAAAGGGGAGCGGGGGGGGGAGAAAGGGGAGCGGGGGGGGAGAAAGGGGAGCGGGGGGGGGAGAAAGGGGAGCGGGGGGGGGAGAAAGGGGAGCGGGGGGGGAGAAAGGGGAGCGGGGGGGGAGAAAGGGGAGCGGGGGGGGGGAGAAAGGGGAGCGGGGGGGGGAGAAAGGGAGCGGGGGGGGAGAAAGGGGAGCAGGGGGGGGAGAAAGGGGAGCGGGGGGGGGAGAAAGGGGAGCAGGGGGGGGAGAAAGGGGAGCGGGGGGGGGAGAAAGGGGAGCGGGGGGGGGAGAAAGGGGAGCGGGGGGGGGAGAAAGGGAGCGGGGGGGGGAGAAAGGGGAGCGGGGGGGGAGAAAGGGGAGCGGGGGGGAGAAAGGGGAGCAGGGGGGGAGAAAGGGGAGCAGGAGGGGGAGAGCCGGCATTGGCCGTGAGTTACATTTAGTGCTAGGAAAAGGGGGGGGGAGAGGGGGGAAAAGGAGGGGAGGGGGACGGGGAAAAGGAGGGGGGGGAAAGTGGACAGAAGGGGGGGGACAGTGGCAAGGGGAGGGGGGGGACAGTGGGCGGGTGGGGAGGGGGGGGGACAGTGGGCGGGTGGGGAGGGGGGGGGTCAGTGGAAAGGACAGTGGACAGGAGGGGATGGGAGGGGGGGAGAGTGGACAGGAGGGGGGGAGAGTGGACAGGAGGGGGGGAGAGTGGACAGGAGGGGGGGAGAGTGGACAGGAGGGGGGGAGAGTGGACAGGAGGGGGGGAGAGTGGACAGGGAGGGGGAGAGTGGACAGGGGGGGGAGAGTGGACGGGGGGGGGGTACAGGTGAAAGGACAGTCGACAGGAGGGGATGGGAGGGGGGAGAGTGGACAGGAGGGGGGGGAGAGTGGACAGGAGGGGGGGGAGAGTGGACAGGAGAGGGGGTGACATTGGACAGGAGAGGGGGTGACATTGGACAGGAGGGGGGTGACAGTGGACAGGAGGGGGGGTGACAGTGGACAGGAGGGGGGAGAGTGGACAGGAGGGGGGGTGAGAGTGGACAGGAGGGGGGGCAGTGGACAGGAGGGGGGGGCAGTGGACCGGAGGGGGGACAGTGGACAGGAGGGGGGTTGGTTTGCTTTAAATTGACGGGTCCCTCCTCTCCACTCCCCCTGTATCTTTCTCCGCTCCTGACCCCCCCCCCCCCCCCCCCCCCCCCATGTGTAGCTCCGGTCCCCACTCTACAGTGTCTGAGACACAGTGTAACACACACACACGCACACAGACACACACACAGTGTCCCACACACACACTGTCACGCTGTGACACACACACACACACACTCACACACACTCACCTCTCCTTCTGGCCGCCGCCATGTTAGTTAGTCCGCGAGGGAGGAAGGGGTCCTTCCATCTTAGGTGCCGCGTGGCAGCGGTAGGCTGCCCTGGCCAATGCCTGTCCCCGCGCCAGGGAGGTGAGCGGGAGGGAGGTGAGCGGGAGGTGAGGGGAGGTGAGCGGGAGGTGAGCGGAAGGTGAGTGGAGGGAGCGGGAGGTGAGTGAAGGCAGCGGCAGGCTGCCCTGCCCACTGCCTGTCCCCGCGCCGGGGAGGGAGTTGAGAGGGAGGTGAGTGGAGCGGGAGGTGGAGAGAGTTGAGCGGGAGGGAGGTGAGTGGAGAGGGAGGTGAGTGGAGCGGGAGGTGGAGGGAGGTGAGTGGAGAGGGAGGTGAGTGTGATGGGGGGGAGAGGACAGAGAGAGAGAGGTGTGTGTGTGTGTGTGTGTGTGTCCCTGCCTTTGGCCCGTCACTCCGCCTCAGGCCAATGAGAGGTGTGCGGGGCGGGCGGGCCAAGGGACCAATGAGATTGCCGCTAGGGATACAGACATACAGTGCTTTCAGAAATATATAGTAGATATGTCCGTTTAGGCCCAGGCCGAAGGCGGCGACATTTTGGGGAAGGCAAAAATGTCCGCCCCCATATGCATTTGCCGCGCTCTCTGATCAATGTGAAAGCACTTACCTATGTCCGGCCACCTCCTTGCTGCCGTCCCCTCCATCTCCTTTGGAATCCCAGCGTCGAATGACACCGTCGGTACCCCAACGTGACGTCGCGCAGCGTCTTGTTGCAATGGCACCGTGACGTCGCGAGGTCAAATGACATCACGTTATCATGGCAGCGCGACGCTGTGCGCTTGTCACGTTGATGACATTCGCTGCGTCATTTGACGCTGGGATTCAAAGGAGATGTAGGGCTGCAGCAAGGAGGCGGCCGACACATGTATGTGCCTAGGAAATCCGCCGATGTGTATAGATATGATTGTGTGTGTACATATGTTTTATATCTGAGTGTTTTATAATTACATAAATATATATGTATGTGAATGTATTTGTGTGTATATATATATATATTCTTTAATTACTACAGTGTGTTGAGTGTAATTCCAATCATACTAGAGCCTGCTCTTCTCCTATATATCCTTATGCCCTGATTCTGAAGAGGCAGGTGAATTATACTAAGAGGCACATCACCACCCCCCCCCCCCCCCCCCACCCCACCCTCCACTCTCTCTTTCTCTATCTCTCATCACTTCAACATACATCTGTGCTAATTACACCCCACTTTACTTATGCCGGATATGGACAGCCTGATGTGTACATTTCTGCGTGGATGATAAAAAAACAGAAAAGAAAGGGAGAGACGCAAATGTAATTTAGAGCAAGTAATCCTGGAGATGGTATCTCCCTTGAAGATGAGAATAGCTAGGAATGTTTGATTGAATACCCTTAAAAGCTTGCAGTATACCGCTGGGGTAGCAGCAGAACGAACAGAATATATTTCTTTTTCACCTGCCATTGGATGGTATATGAGAACCTGTTAAGCTGCCTCTGCCAGTAACACACTGAGTGATTAAAATATAGGTTAAGTAGCATTGGTGCAACACTGAAGTAAAGATATATACGCACCCCAAAAGATATATGAACCCCTTGGTAGTTGGACTGGCATTGGAATGCACAGACAGTCTCTCTGGCTATGGTTTCTAGGTTTATGGGTTGACTGTACTACATGATTAATTATCTATATATAATTGATCCTTACCCCCAAATGAGCCCTACATTACTAAAGATCCAGATTCCCAGTCCAACCTATGCAGGTTGCCGTGAGCCCCGTCTACAGTGAAAGGGTCAAACGTATGGGGGAGAATAAAGGGTCCAACTGGCCCACATCAATGTATAGCAGTTTTTCCCAGCTCCAGTACTCAGGAACCCCAACAGGTCAGGTCTTAGGGATATCCCTGCTCCAGCCAAGGTTGCTCAGTCAAAACGACTGAGCTGCTGATTGGCCCACCTGTGCTGGAGCAGGGATATCCTTAAGACCTGACCTGTTGAGGTTCCCTGAGGACTGGAGTTGGGAAACACGGATTCTCTATAGATGGGGTGTTCAAGCTCCCCATCCCCCTCCCCTCCCCCAACAGGTCAGGTTTTCAGGATATCCCAGCTTCAGCAAAGGTGGCTCAATCAGTTGAAGACTGGTCCTTTGATCCTGTGCTGAAGCTGGGACTGATTGAGCCACCTGTGTCTGAAGCAGGGATATCCTGCAAATACTATCATATTTGGGGGGGGAGAGCTTGAGGACTGGAGTTGAGCACCCCTGCTCTGTAGGACGAAGCTATCCCAGATGGTTCCTAAAGAACTGAGAAAGGAGAACAGGTTTCTCCTGTAGCATTGACAGTACTTTAGATTTGCACGGAATTGCAAAACATCGAAACAACAGACTTAAAACAATGCATAATGGTGATGCAAATATTCGAAATGGTAGAAACTCAACTATTCAAACATCTGGACTCGGGGAGAATTTACATTGAATAATCTGCCATCTGTCTGCATTGTTTTCTTCTTGTTTATTCTGTACTGCAAAAAGATTTGTGGATTTTTTTTTTAACACTTTATGGCGTAGATCTATTAAGATTCCAAATGCATAAAATCACTTCTCGTTTCTTTTCACTTGTAGACTGCTTATTACATGCTTTTATTGGCTATTTATGGAGTTGACACCTTTTGCTATGCATTGCTGGCCCCTGTGGCAGCTAAGGGGTTACGTTTGCACAGCTAAGGGCTAGAACAACAGAGATGTGTCAAAAGGTTAGTTACTTTTTATTATCCTTTATCTAGAACATGCCAACATATTCCTCTGCGCAGTACAATGGGGGCGTGAAAACTATAGCAATACAATGACAAGGTTAACATACACAGGTACAGTAGGTAAGGAGAGATTGATCCAAAGAGCTTACAATCTAAAAGGAAGGAGTGAGTGGAAACTAAAGGCACAGCCTCGGGAACCGTCTAGCAAACATGTCTTCTGTATGTATGTATGTATGTATGTATACCTTTATATATATATTGCCATCTATGTACATAGCGCTTCACAGCAGCAATACACGTGACATCATAATATAACACATAGTAGGAGTAAGCGCTTGTGACATAAAAGTAACATTAGGGAAAAGCAGACCCTGTCCCGAAGAGCTTACAATCTTATAGTGCATTTTATTCCATTTTACAAATCTCATACATATTTAACCTGTCAGTTCTGGAGTATAGGGTTTACATAGGGCACAAGGCTCACAATCCATTCAATTATTTTTAGGGGTCTTACTTCACTTGTCATGCAGAGCATGCAAATCTGCTCCCAGGCAGTGCCCAGAGACCTGCGTCTCCTTGTTTCCAAGGAAGGCTTTCTCCTGCAAAGCTCACCCCAGCCCTCTATCGCTCAGCAGTGTTGTAGCAGCTCATTAGCTCCTTGTTTTGAATCTCACACAAAATAATAATTAGAGCCCCCCTCCCTTTGCATAAGCCTCTCCCAGGCTGCAGACCACTAGCAATCATAGGTTGCTGATATTCCCTTCCCACCCTCAGCTCCTCCCTCACCATCCCCAAACCCTTCACCCTCTCAGCACAGATTCTCTACAGCCTTCCAGAGCTGGACAGAGGGATCTCAGCCTGTCCCGTGCCTCCACTTCCACATTTTACAGCCTGAGCTGACCTACAGGTCACCCACAAGCCCAGACACCTGGAAGCCTCTGGTTACCTTCACCTTGTTTCATCCACCAGCTCTCCCACGTGTCTGGAACTGTCCCTGGTACTGAAACCTGCAGCCGTGACCTGTTGTGCTGCTTAATCTTGCAAAGTTACTTGGATTTGGGAAGGAGAAGAGCTCTGGATATGATGTGATTGCATGCAGATGTTCTGCCAGCACACCCTGGGATGAGTGTTTGTGCTGCTAATTGTGCGGTGGAGATGTGAATAGGGTCTGGGTGTACACATGCATGTCTCCTTCATTCAATCAGGGCTGAGGAGGAAGACAAGGGATGGTGTTGATCTTCCCAAAAGAGAGTTGTTGGCCCCGGGAGATGTTTCTGATCGGATTTTTGATTGCTTTGCGGGAAGCCCTGGCCGCACCAACCCCTACAACTGAGGATATTGACCGGGGAGTTGTAAGTGACCAGTGAGCATATGTCACTGTATATGGGATATCTGGAAAATTGGGCGCATGGGATCCATACTGGGAATGTTTAACCCCTTTGTTTTGTTCTAGAGACTATAGGTAACCCTGAGGTGGAGAACTCATATGGATAATACTTGTGAATGAAGTATAGTGGTTAATGTGCAGACTATGTTGACATGTGACACCATTTGTGCTGAAGAGGGGTGCAAGTGAATAGAAAACTGGGGAAACTGCATTCTAGTTTGAAGATCAATCCCCCCCCCCCCCTCTATATACAGGACATGTATAATATCAGGACATGGATAGACTTGTATCAGAGGCTATAAAGGCTTAACCCCTTTGTTGCGGAGAGTGGATGTATGTGACAGTGCTCAGATACCTTGGTCTGTTATTCCAATAGAATTCTGCATTCAGGTGATCTGAAATATTAGATGGGATGGGGTGGGGGGGTTGGGTTATTTTATTTTTGCATCTGACCCGCCCCACCCCACTACCCCAGCTGAAAAGTGGTTAAGTGAAACCAGTCTTCTGGGTGCTAGTGTTAGGGGCAGCTGAGATTTGGCAGTGGATGCATTTGATTTAGCAAGCTGTAGAATAGCACAGATAACCCTCGATGCCTGAATATGGTGGAAATATGATATCAAACGCATGATAAGGATATCAGTGTGAGATACTACCTCTGAAAAACCAAAGGGGTGGGATGATTCCCTAGAAGATTAGAAGCTTGGTGCTATTGAGGGGTTAATTGTCATTTTTTCTTCACGGAGTACAAGCCTGACCAAAATATAATACATATATCCCATTTTAAGTAGTAATATGACATTACAGAAGAAAGAGACAGCTGCGTATGTCTCAAGGGAGACTGGAGCTGCAGTAAGAGGGGAGACTTGTCCCCTTATCCTGCTGCCTCTGAGCTGTATGTTAAGTTGTGACTTAACATACAGCTGCTCCCTCACAAAGAAATGACCAGTCATCCAGGGAGGTGACAGTGTGTCATGCACAAATAAACATGTCACAGGAGGTAAAAGAAAGCCAGCTCCATTTTTGTGTCTGGACAATTATTGGCGTGCGGGTTGAGCTGTTAACCCAATTCGGTGCTAGAGGGAATCCACAAATGCATTGCTAGCAGATGTTGGTGCTCTGCCGTGCATTGCGCGCCTCTTCCAGGACTGAAAGGGTTAACCATACATGAGACGTGTAGGTCGTTATAAAACGAGCATAGGGTGCTCGAGGCATTGTTATACAGCTGCTGTGGCCGGCGGTAATTCTGGGATAGCAGTGGTTGGTCAAAGGGCTGTTTGAACCTTTTTTGCAAAGGGGTTTCTTTGCTGGCCTCTATCAGTGAAGGGGTTAATGGCCCATGAATATAACCCCACCTCCTCTGCTGTGACCCCTGAATGAAGAGATAAAGCATTTCCAGAGACAACCTTTTATTGACAGGCGCCAGACACCCCCCCCCCAAAAAAACCCACGAACCCTTAACCCCTCCACTGCCGTTCACCAAAGGACCAACGGTAGTCTGACAGGGAAGGGGTTAACCTCTCTGAATTCCTTCTTTATTGAAGAGATGGGATTGGCCTCTTCATTAAAATAAAAAAAAAAACCCTTCTTCCTTCTAACAACCTCTCCAGCACTGAAAGGAAAGGGTTAAATGACCCTTCTCAGCCAAGGAAGCCCAGTGACTCCCAGTCACTGAATGATGAAATTGCTCTCCAAGCCCGGGGATGTTTTGGAAAGGAATATGCTCACACTGTATGTATTAGCACTGCCTACCTGTATTGAGTTCATGTCAACTTGCCACTGAGTTATTTGCTTGTAATTCATCTGCAGCCCCCCCCCCCCCGAGGCAATTTCATCCACTGCTTGTAACACTTGAAAAGGTTAAAGTGTCTGTCTTCATCAAGGACACATCTCTCTCAACAAGACCATCTCTGGTGGTGAGTTTTGTAGGCCCTTCTGGTGGTTAAAGGGTTAAGCGCATGGGGGCTGTAACTATGCAGGTTACTGAGTTTGTATGTACAGCGGCCCCACCCTGATTATGTGGGCTAAGCATCCGGCAGGAACGTGGTTCATATCTAAACCAGGGGTGAGCAACTCCAGTCCTCAAGCGCCACCAACACCTCAGATTTTAAGGATATCCCTGCTTCAGCACAGGTGTGAGCCCCTGATTGAGCCACATGTGCTGAAGCAGGGACATCCTGAAAACCTGACCTGTGTGTGACCCTTGAGGACTGGAGTTGACCCCCCCCCCCTATCTAACCCCACTTCCATCGCCCCCTTCTCCTTCCTAATAAAAGAGGGGGTCACGATTCTTTTGATAGAGGGGATACTTTTTTTTTTGCTTCTAAGATCTAAATTGTTCATCCTCGGACATCTGGTGAGAAAATAGGACATCCTTCAAAACCTGGGGATAAACCCCAGTGCACCAGGTTTATCCGACATGAAACTCCATTTTAATGGGATTCCTTTTCTTTCATAAATACTGGGGGGGGGAGGGGGGTCTCTGAATTAGCTGATTTTTGCACATTGAGACCCTTTTTATTTATTTTTTTTGGCATGGTAGCAATTGTTACAGCAAAACAAATCAGCCATGAAGAGAGGTTAATGTATTTGTATTTTTTAGCCTCCACCTCTCTGCAACATACATTAGGATGGTTTTTTTTATGATAATAGTAATAATAATAATAGTAGGGTATTATTATTTTACCCCTCCAATCTATTAAAAATGCTGCAGCGAAGTAAACCTCACTTCGGATCAATCTCTGCTTCTCTCCTACTGAAAACTCTCGTTTGGCTCTGTATTTAACCCTGTATTTAACTCTGCATTCACTACAAAATTCTGCTGTACTCTTTCAAGGCTGTCCACTTCTCTGCTCCTTCCTATATCTCATCTTAAATCTCTTGCTATATTGTACCTCCTACTAACTCTCCCTATGCTCTGCTCAGGTCTGTCTTATCTCTAACACCAACTCTCTCACACTGACACCCCTTCTCACACTAGTACACTCTCACACTCCCTCTCAACGTCAATGCCTTCTCTCTTTAACTTCAAACCCCATCTGATAACTCACCTGTTCAACAAAGCGTTTAAATACTCCTGGATGACCACTACTCACTACGCAACCATGTGCTCTTATACACACTCACCAATGCACTCAAATGTGCTCATGCAGTCTTCGAACATGCCAATTATATTACAAGCTCTTCAGGGGAAGGGACTCACTTTTCCCAATGTTACTTTGATATCTTGATGCATACATCCTATCTGCATGATTATATTCCCTGCGTTTTAATTGTATTGCAAGCCCTGTGTACCTGGTTGGTGCTATGGAGTAAAAAATATATATACATACAGCAATTATGCAAACATACATTAATATAATATATTAATAATAATAATAATATACATATATAGTGTATACTCATAGAAGTATCCTAATTAATATTAATAATACATAACAAATAATAACTATGATTATAATACTTATGATAGCTATTGTTCTAATTAAGTTCATGTCCAAAATCCCTTTTTTTAAACACTTTCCAAAGGTATGAAAATCTATTAATGGTGGTTTTAAATCCAGTTCGTGGCCCCTGCACACGTGTTCTATTCTTTCCTGGGTGATTCACTTGCTGGAATTGTATCTCAAGGCTGCCAGTGAGTGTGCAGACGAGGCTGCCCAGAGCAATGTGATGTCCTTTGTGTGAAAGGTCACTAGAAATGTCACTCCTGCTGTGGCCACTTTCTGAGTTCTTGGCATTCGTTACGAAAGCAGGAAGGTTAGAGCAGGGGCCGCGTGGGAGCTCCATAAATACAGGACTGCAGAGCGTTTCTGGCAGACCTTTGCCAGGCCCACGTTGCTTAAAGCACCTGCCCATCCTGTACCTTCTGCCAGTGAAAAAGAGGCAGCAAGGCGAATACCTCCACGTCTCATGCTTTTCTTCTCCTGCCATGTGTTCCATGCTGTTTGGTGTATCAACCTCACTCCATCAATGCCATGCAGATTCCATAACTTGCTCTTGTATATCAGATGGATGTTTCCTTTGATACAGATCAGAACTGGTGGCTTTTTGACCAAGTAGGGACCAGATTGGAAGCAAACGTAGCAATTGCTTTCAGCTTCAACAAGATCATGTGCCCCCTATATACTCAGCGGTGCTAAAACCTTCCATTAACTTCTTGGCTGCCAGAGAGGCCAGCAATACATACACCCTGTAAACAATTACATTGCAAAGTCTTATGGCCTGAGTATTGATAGGGTTAAAACCAGTCATGCTTTTGCATCTTTCTGGAGACTTAAATGCGTTCAAGGCCCCTCCGGCCGCAGCAGCAAAAAGGTTACGTCTCTAGGAAGAAGTGAGGCTGTTGTGCCAGTGTGGGGTGGCACCATGCCAGTGTGGGGTGGCACCATGCCAGTGTGAGTGAGCTGGGATGTATCGCAGGCAGCAGGCAGATTCCTATAAATACATATTGATACAGGCAGCTCAGTTGGGGGAGTGTGTAGCTGTGTCTGTGCGTCCTTGTTTAGCTGCGTTTTTTAGAAATGGAGCTGAGAAAGCAGTCAGGGAATTCCTCAGAAGGGATTTTTTTTTTGTTTTCAAAGCAAACTGTGTCCTGCTGTCAGTTCGGAGATCGTGCTGTTTTATTTTGAGGCACTGAAAGCATACACCATATAGAGCCGAATCATTGGAGGGACCTCTAGTACTGTTGTCTTTTATTTGCATGGCGCCAACGTATACCGCAACGCAGTACAATGTGGGAGGGAGGGGAGGGTAATAACGTGGTGTGACAACAGTTCTATAGATGGAAAGACAAAATGTTCCAGTAGGAAAGAGGCCCCATGACCAATGAACTCTCTATTGCTGGGATCTGCAGCTATTTCTCCAAAGGGGTCAGATCCACTGGGGGGAATAGGTGTGGAAAGGACACGAGTATTATAATGGGGATTTGATTATACTGTAAGAGTCTGCAAGCATGTATGTAACACCTGTATGATATATATTTATATTGCCTTAGCTTCCGTGTTAATTTTAGTGCAAAACATTGCGCTCAGCTGCCTGAGCAACTATATATAGCAGGTGCAGTGAGTCCAAGAGTCACATGGAGGCTCATCGCTGGCCGGATTGGGTCCCCGGACCAAGAGTCCTGATCTATTGATCTACTGTACTAGGCTGTCCCTCTCTAATCACTTCAAATTAAAACTGATTTCCGACCTCATTGGCAGCAAATAAGTAATTTAGGGGAGTTCTTCATTAAAGGAAAGGTCAATAACAAATTGCAGGGGTATATATATTCAGATACCGAGCAGACTAGTTCATTTTGCAGCCTGGGGGGACAGCAGTGCATTGCCTTGGCTGCGAAGGGGTTAAAGCATCATTGTCCCGAAGCTGGAATATGGAGAAAGAACTCACCGATACAGCACATTCTCTACCAAGAAATATGGCAGTCCTGAAAAGGCACAGCCATTTCAAAGCCATGTTCTACAAAGCCTCAATAATAAACGTGATCAAGACAGAAAGGAAAATGGGAATGTCTTCACCCTCTCTCTCCATCTCTCCCCCACTCTCTCTCCCCCCCCTCTCTCTCTCTCTCTCCCCTCTCTCGCTCCCCCCCCCTCCCTCTCTCTCTCTCTTTCCCACCGTCTCCCCCCTCTCTCTCTCTCCCCCCCTCTCCCCCCTCTCTCTCTCCCCCCTCTCTCTCTCCCCCCTCTCTCTCTCCCCTCTCTCTATCTCCCCTCTCTCTCCCCTCTCTCTCCCCTCTCTCTCTCCCTCCCCCTCTCTCTCCCCCCTCTCTCTCTCTCCCCCCTCTCTCTCTCCCCTTCTCCCCCCCCCCTCTCCCCTCCCTCTCCCTCCTTCTCCCTCCCTCCCCGCGTAGGAGGACCCTAACCCTAACCCTCCATATATATAGTTTAAATACTGGAATCCCTGTGCCAACATTAGAGTGTAAGCTCTATGGGGTAGGGACTTATTGCGCTTGGAAATATATATCACACAGATACACACACACACACACACATAGGTGTGTGTGTATGCTGAAATGGGAATGTTGGACTGACTTGATAGTTATAACTGGGCAGTGCATGCTGAGAGATGTAGGATTAGTGTTCTGTGTTGGGTGCTAATCTGAAGAACGCTGCTCTGTCTCACAGGACATTCAGGACTAAGTGGTTTAAGCGGTATCCAGTTATTTCATAAAAAGGTGCAGAAATATAATTTTGCTTTCTCTAACCAGAATATGGGTATGATATTCCTGAACTGCCCCCATTAAATAGCAATCTGTAATTCACCATACTGTGCCTTGGGTCTTACCTTGAAATTACTGGGGATAGTTAAGCTAAATTACTCCAGATAATATGACTTTGCTTTTAGCGACTGAGAAAAACTGGGATGATGGAAACCTTCCAACTTTACTGCCAAAAGGTTCGGTGTGCTAGGGGTAAGCTCTGCATGGTGTAGCTGTTTCATTCTTACAATCCATCTTGGAAAATACAAAACAGCAGCATGTGTTCACTTGGATTGAAACTCCGTGTTATCCATTTGAATGTTGAAAATATTGGGTTAGGATTCTGTTTTCCATTCGTTAAGTCGCTGGGTATAAAAGCCGTCACCTCAGACACACAGGAGACCCATGGCTCATTGAATCTGCCCCTTTCCACCACATGGCTTTTTACTATTCTTCTGCAGTGTGCACAGGATAATGCAATGAGACTCACGCATGGCTTATTTACTCCAAGTCTAATGCATGGGGCAGCCTCCCAGTGGATTTGGTTGGGTAATTAAAGGCATCAAGTTGGTACCATATAGAGAAGGGTTAGGTAACTGGACACATGACCGTTAGTCTATGGTTTATAGTGTCGTTGTTGTTACTATTTACTTCCAGCGAGCATTCCTGTCCATGTAATAGTGTCTCACTGACAACATTTCAGCATGCTGTGAGCCACTTTCCCAGCGCTGGAGAAGAACATCAGTTCTATTCAAATGGATGGCGCTAAACTCTTCTCTGGTGCAGGGAAGAAGCTTCTCATCACAGTGGGGCCTCTGTCTTGTGATGATGGATAGGTTATCGCTCTTGGTTGGATCTCATTGATGCAGACACCTAAGGGGGTGGAAAGTAGAATGATATCCCCCCTCCCCTGTCTGTTGGTGATGTATATGTCTGGAAGAGGCATTGCTTCGTCAGTTAACAAACAGAAAATAGGCTTGTCCGGATAGTGCACCTGCCAGCCTTTAAGTAGCATCCTGGCCTGGTTTACCCTTGGCATGGTGCGTTCATTTGTTATGCAGTCACGCTTGCTTTCCTGGACACCCCTGTCCATCTGGGACAAGATGCTCTTTGCAAACAGGTGCCAGGTGTATTGGCTTGTTCGGTGTGTAATTAACTTAATCTGCCAGGCGTTAGCGGGGTCCACTTCCCCTGCAGAAGGCAGGCGCTGGACATCTCAGGGTTCTCTCACAGCCATTGTGGATTGCACTTTTGTTGGCAAAATGCCCCCCACCAGCAGGGGGAAAGGGCGAGACTCGGAGAGTGATGGGGTTTACCACCCTGAGGCTTGCCAGAAATGGGAACTGTTTGGAGCAGACGGCACCTGCTCAGCTAAACCCAAGCATGCATTAGCAAGTGGAATTGGAAGCCTGTTGGCAGATATAGTGCCCCTTACTGTCAGTCCTCCCCCAACAGCCTGACCTACAGGGAAATGCGTTTCCAAGGCACTGCCAACAGCGATAACTACCTGGGTCCTGGGTCACAGGGCACCCCTCCAAAGGTTATGGTGACATTGTACCATCTGATAACCCAAGGGATTCAGAACACAGTGCTTATTGTAAATGTGATTCAAATAATACATGTTAAGTGTAAGGTGAAATAACGGAATTCTCAACCTTCAGAGGGAATTGTACGGATTCCCCTTAGCAACAGTACACATCCAGGGTATGAAGGGAGCAATAAGTCAGGAACACCCCAAAAAAAAAAAAGAAAAATATGATGGTGCAATAAAATCACACAATATTTTTCTTGTTTTTTTGGGGTGTTCCTGACTTGTTGTTCCCTTCATACCCTGGATGTATATTGTACCATCTGAGCCACCACACCATAGCCCCCCATTATAAGGCAACAACCCGGTCCATATCTGATTCATGTAGTCGTCTCTTTTTGTGGAAGAAAAATCGTTATCAAAATGGCAGATGGCTAAATTCAGTTTAATGCCAGTGCTGTCAGTGACCTTGTGTGTGTGTGTGTGTGTGTTGTATTGATAACTGCAGTATTTTTCTATTTACTTCCTACACACAATGAATTTCCACTTAACTCTATCTATTGAAATAAATAAGATCATGTGGATATGTTACTGTACATAGTTACACATACCGGGCTCTTGAAATCCTGCTAGGTATTGGAAGTCATGTTACCAAGGAGGAGTCTTGTTTCTCTCCCACACTATCAGGAATAAGAATGGCATCTGGCTAAACATCAGATGAGGGAATTCTCCAAACATACATGTTCTAGCTGCTGAGGGGACCAGTAGAGGGACTTTCCTTTCCAGTGAGAGC
The DNA here is from genome assembly GCF_040206685.1 of Ascaphus truei. Classification (NCBI taxonomy): domain Eukaryota; kingdom Metazoa; phylum Chordata; class Amphibia; order Anura; family Ascaphidae; genus Ascaphus; species Ascaphus truei. The sequence goes on along the minus strand of NC_134495.1, from coordinate 14,738,272 downwards.
AGCTTCTTAATGCATTCGCTTTGCACAGAATGTGTTGAGTGAAAGGGCCAATTGTCGTTGGCAGTCTCTTTCTGTTCTTTTACTTATCATACAGTGCAGAGTTCTCAATAAACCTGGCAGGTCGTAACACCTTTGAATGGACCATCATTGTTGGCATTCATAGATATGGTTATGCTGTGAAATCTTTGTAATGCAAACGGATGTCCATGTAAAAATGGATAGGCTGCTAAAGTTGCACATCCAGTAGGCTCCTAGGCATGTCATTACCCAGAATCCTTGTCTGCCGCTTAACTACTGTATGGCATGTGACAATGGAATGAATGAGTAGACCTGCAGACACACCTCATGGGTTTGTTGTTGGTGCTCACCCAGTTGGCTCTGAAGACATTTGTATATATTGTTGTAACATTAAAATAATAACAGCCACTTTGTGGCCAGATTAAAGGAGTATTCAGTATTTTAACCCCTTTTTCAAGCCTCCTGGCAGAGAAAAGATGACAGGCAAATCCAGTCCTCATCGCTCTAATACTTCCCACTCCATATAACTCCCTCCTCTTTGTTCTTCTGGAGGTTTCATGTTGAAGGAGAAGCATGTCATTGTCCTCAGCATCAAGGCACAGTTGGTTTTATGCTATGAAATAAAGCAAAATGACGTATCCAGCTCATAGAAGAATAATATAGCCTCTTGTTTTTCTCCATCTCGTGGGCGATTTAACAATACATTATAATTGTGTAAACTGTTTTGTATATTGCACAGTGTAGCTTCAAATGTACATTAAAAGATCGATGCACAAATTAGAGATTGAGATGAGAGTTGGATGACAAAGAATAGATAGATAGATTGATTGATAGATTGATGTGGCTCTTTAGCTGTTACCTAGTGAGATTCTTGTTGATAAGAAGAGGACACTGCTGAAGATATCAAAGCCCATGATGCAATGAGTGAGAAATGCAGGGGATCTCAGCTTGCTACATTCTTTAGAGTGGTACCCAACAAAAGGTGGGTTGCATGGTGTCCAGTGCAATCACTTTGTGGCAAAGCAAGGAGACTAAACACTCCCTTTTATGGACAATGAAGTGAAGGAGTTGAAGGGATATGAATTATTTATTTTTTTATATTTATTTATAAAATGTGTTACCAGGAAGTAATACTTTGAGAGTTACCTTTCGTTTTCAAGTATGTCCTGGGCAGAGTTAAAATTACAAATAATACATAGTTACAAATACAGTTACATAAATGAACAGGGTATACATTATATACAAGACATTGCATGCACAGTTAAAGATAATATATATTATAGGCGTATGAAACAGTTACAGACCAGCTTAAAATGTGAGACAGCCTTAGTTTTGAAAGAAATTAAACTGGTGGTGGATGTGAGAGTCTCCGGTAGGTTGTTCCAGTTTTGGGGTGCACATTAAAAGAATGAGGACTTGTGGCAGCTTCTCTGATGGATGTGTTTGGTTACTGAAGTGTTTGCTTCTTATCACGATAGTGAATCACCAACAGACACAGAAATAAACATCCTCCTTCTACTAAATGTCACGAGTCCTCCCACATCCCACTAATTCTTTGGGTGACCTCATTAGCTCATTCTTCCTGAACTCTTTACAGGGTTTGGACAGCTGTTTCCAGAGGAACCCTCAATGGAAGATCTGACTAAATGGGGATGAGGGGTAGATTATGGGTAGTGGGTCATATGCCGGGTTGACTATTCTTTGTGAAACCTTCTATTATTAGAGAAGGGTCTCAACTATTTAAACAGTATAATGGGGGGGGGGGGGGGCTGGGGGTAAGAAACAAGGCCTTGTTTATTTCCTCTTTGGGACTTCTTCTAAATGCTTGGGTTTGGTATCATGTTACTGAAACATACATACATAGCAACTGGCAGAACAAAAACTATTTGACTCAACCATTTTCCGATTTATTTCTAAAACCTTTGGGCACACTGGGTCTTTTATTTTGTATTCTCTTGTGTCTACCACAAGCATTTTTTTTTTTAAATTTCATTACAGTATTCCCCACCACCCCCCTCCCCACACGTCCTCTGGGAAGCAGTACCATTTATCCACATATCTGCCAGTGATAGAAAGTCAACTCTCACACAATCCCTGTGAATCTCTCTGATATGGAGTCAGTCTCATTGATTTGTATCCTCTGCTGTCTCATAGAAGTCAATGGAGTTTCAGCCCTTTTCCATCAAAATATTATGTTTTAACCCAGGACTCCCAAAACTTGATTGATTTGGGTCGTTGGAGGTTGACATCTCTTCAGGGAAGAACTAAAGTCCATAACCAAATCAACATGACTTTTATAACCTATTGCTGTGGTTTTTTTTTTACACTGTGCTCCCCCTGCTAGAAAATATTGGTTTTATGAACCCCTAATTAATAAATCTTATTGTCAACTCATCAGACTATCGCTAGCACTGTGTGACTGATCCCAGGCAGCATAGTGTCCTGAGCTCATGGGGGGAACACACTTTATAAGGCCCCAAACTGCGCTTCAGTGTGTGTAGGCAGCATGGGGGGGTATAGCTGTCACTCATTGTGGGGGCTTCCAAAGTCACGACCCACAATGTCTTGCTGCTGTGGATGCAAAGCACTGTACCACTATAACACTAAGGCTAGGTCCCTGCTGCCATGCGGGTGCTGCAGGGACAAGAACCGCCAGCCACCTTGCCCGCCGCATTGTGTGCTCACAACTCGCGATGGAGCGCTGGCCACGCCCCCCTGGCGATTCAGCCAATGAAGGCCAACCTGTTGGGTGACATCGTGGCCACACACCCCACCACGACCCCCGCCAAACTCCCCCTGTCTTTCCCCCTCCAGCTCACCGCAGACCGGATATCTCGGCTGCACGCTCCGCCAGCCTGGCAGGCGCGCGTGCAGCGCTGACACCGGGGCCTCAGCCTAAGCTGCAGTTTGGGGCGTTACTAAGTGCCCAGTCCCCACACGGACTCAGGGACCCCACGCCGCCCGGGAGCTGCCATTACAGATTTATTTTATTTTTGGGGCGAGACACCTCACGAACCCCTAGGTATCCCTGAACCCCCTATTGGGAATCACTGGCCTAGTGTGAAGGCCTGTGGCAAACCACATTTCTGCTATAGCGATTAAAAACAATGTGTTGCTTTGTAATACACAGGATTAATGGGTTCATTTGGCAACAAACCAGTTACAGTAAATGTTGCCGTGTTTTCTCTTTGTTAATTAATGTTGCCAGAGCTCCCTCTAGTGGAAGCAAAGATTATGATCTCATCATAGTCTTTTTCTTGTGTCCTGTTACATTTTAGATTATATTCCCAACACATCTGCATTGAAGCCAAGATCTCTCTTTTTTTGTGTGGCTCTCAAGCTGTCAGTGTTACTCAGGTTGTAAGGAGAGGAAGCTGTTCATGTAATGAGTGTTTTGCCTTTGTTCACAGAATCACAAGTAGGGGTTTACTCTCCTAATAATATATCCAGGTATGGCATCTGCAATGTATCCTCTCCGGCTGCAGAAGGGGCATCTTTTCCCATGGATTGCCCTATAAAAGGCCATTGCTGTTATTCTAGTGCAGAGTTCTTCCACCGGAGCCCCATGAGGGACCCTGATGTGACCCTTGAGCTCTCTGCTCCTGTCATACTATTTGTTTAGGCAGCTAAATGCAGTTTATTCACACTGAAACTCACTTGTAAATTAGGTAATGTACGTATATGATACAGATGTTATAAATGCTTGCAGTGTTGAAATAGAATTGTATTTATTTAAATGTATCCAAAATTACATTGAGCTTGTGGCTTCTACCCCTAAATGTTTTCTGACCTGGTACCCCTTTGGAGACCTGTTCTAGAATTGCTCTTAACAAAGTGACTTTTCCAGGCAAACTTTTTATTGACACAAACTACTAGACCTATAAATCGCTCTCATAATGATCCAATCAGAGATATCACTGTGTGAAAATAATATTTATAGGTAACACATAATCAAATACTACTTAATTACGCATCAAATTAACATTCCTTTTAGGGCCATTTTTCATCTTTCTTATAGTCTGAAAAAATTGTGTGGGTCAGACCGTTGGAAATACATATGATTATTTAAAGCAGATGCATATATTATGTCGGATTTTGCAGTATTTCTATGTTTTCAATGTGTTGGTTGCTCAGGTGAGTTGAGTGAAGCTGTCCTTCTCATATGCTTTGTGAAAGTTCCCTTGCAGATTATTTAATTGGCGTGTGTGTCTGGGTTTAAAACAGAGGCTGGTAACGAATTCTGAGCTTGAGTGTGCTGAGCTGTGTGACTGAATTGCAGTTTGATTTCTGTGTGACTGAAGTGTTGTTTGGATTAAGTGTTGAGTTAGAACAAGAAGGATTTGAAACAAGGAAGGTGTGAAACAATGTATATCGCACTACAGTAAATGTTAGCACTTTATACTCCATAGTGCAGCAATGAGCAGGATTGAAAATGCCACTCAATGCACATCGTCACATGTATGTGCACTTGGAGCAGCTGTTCCAGGGGGCATACCTCTGTGGGAAGTGTGAGCAGGTGGTCTCTTTGGAGTCCCAGATTGCTGATCTGAAGAGGCAACATCGCAGGACATTAACAATCTTGAAAGGAGTTTAGTGCTCAATAAGCAGGCCCTTGCTGGGACTAGTGGTGCAGATGGTGGAGCTGTGAGTGAGGAATAGGTAGCTGGGTAACAGAAGGGGAAGCAGGGGGAAGAGGAAGAGGCAGGCCAGTTCTGAGCTCACCCATCCTGATAGATTTGCCAGATTGAGTGAAGATATTGGGAGCGTCAGGGCAGAAATGGAAAGGCTGGGGGAGACTGATTCCTCTAGCAGCCAGGGGAATAGTTCCTCCAGCACAGACGGAACTCGGGATACCCCGAGACCAAGAAAGATTGTAGTGTAGGGGACTCCATAATTAGGAGGGTAGATAGGGCAATCTGTTGCCGTGACCGCATGAACCAAACAGTTTGTTGTCTTGTGGGGGCTCGTGTTCGGCACAATGTGGATCGGGTAGACAGGTTGTTGGGAGGGGCTGGGACTGAACCCAGCAGCCTTGCTACACGTTGGAACCAATGACAAAGCTATAGAAAGTCCTAAAAAAATGATTTCAGGGATCTAGGGCGCAAGCTTAAGGCAAGAACCTCCAAGGTAGTGTTTTCAGAAATACAACCAGTGCCATGCACTACCGCAGGGAGACAGTCAGAGATCAGGGAGGTTAATGCATGGCTAATAAAGTGTAGTAAGGAGGGTTTTAGGTCTTTACAGCACTGGGAGTCCTTCTTTGAGAGGTGCTATCTTTATAGTAGGGACAGATTACACATCACCTAAGAGGGATCTGCTTTTCTAGGGGGAGGATGTTGAAAAGGTTGGAGGAGATTTTAAACTAGGGAGGAGGGACAAGAAAGAGGTAATGAACTTGACAGAATAGATAGGAATCGAGAAATAACAAGGGGTCATGGAGGTAGAATGGGGGACAGTGGGAGTTTGGCAAGCAGGGAGGCACCCATATTAAATACAGAAAATACTAGAACATTTATAAGGATTAAATCCAATTAGGAGTAGCAAGGCAACAATAGTAACAATATCAAAGAATTGAAAAACCCCTAAATGCATGCTTGCTAATGCAAGAAGCCTGACAGATAAAATGGGGGAGCTTAAATTAATAGCTACAAGGGAGCAGTATGATATCATACATATTCAGAGGGTTATTCCCTATTTCAGAGGGATCGAGCAAATAAAAGAGGAGGTGAAGTATGTTTATAGGTTAAACCGAATCTAAAACCTATTATAAGAGAAGCTATTTATGAAGGGAATGATGAAAATGTAGAGACCTTGTTAATAGAAATTAGCAGTGGGGGTAAAAACACAAGGAAACTGTTTGTAGGGATATGCTATAAACCACCAAATGTATCTGTGAGATTGAGGAAGCCAAAATACTTTTGTAAATGGATAAAAGCATCAAAACGAGGTCATGTTTGCAATATCCAGACATGGACTGGAGACATGAGATTAGCTTTACAACTAAAGTAAACAGGTTTTTGGGGGGTGCTAAAAGACAATTACATGACTCAAATTTATTGAGGAACCAACCAGAAGAGGGGCAATATTGGATGGATTTAGTAATAAACCATGTAGCAGTAATAACAAATATTCAAATGTGGGAACATTTGGGAAACCGTGATCATAACATGGTCTCATTTGAAATAAATGATCATAAATCATGTTATATTGGTTCAACAAAGAGTTACAATTTTAGAAAGGCAGATTTTAATAAACCAAGGAATAACCCACAAGCAATACATTGGGATTCCATTTTTGCAGGAACAAATGTGGAAGATAAGTGGGCAGTCTTTAAAACATTGTTAGAAAAGCACACTTATCAGTGTATACTCTTGGGTAATAAATATATTTTTAATAAGTATAAACCAATGTGACTAAATAAACAGGTAATGGAAGAAAAGGAAAAGAAGAGGCAGGAATTTAGATTCTTAAAGTCAGAAGGGACAGAGGCATCATATCAGAATTATAAAGAGTGTAACAAAAGTTGCAAAAGGGCAATTCAATTAGCAAAAATTGAAAATAAAAAAGTATTGCAATAGAATGTAAGATCAACCCTAAAAATATATTTAAGTACCTCAATAACAAAAAGATTAGAAAAGACACTATGGGACCCTTTCAGTGTGAGATGGGCAGGGAAATTATTGGTGATAAGGAAAAAGTAAAGCTATTAAATAAATTGTTTTCCTCTGTATTTACCAGGGAGAAATCGATTGCAAAAATAGTGCCACAGGAGGAAGCCACAACCTTTATATTAATGAACAATTGGGTAACTGAGGAAGAAGTTCATAGGCGTCTTGATCAAATTAAAGTAAATAAAGCACCTGGCCCCGATGGCATACATCCAAGAGTTCTCAAGGAGTTAAGTTCAGTATTAGCCAAACCATTACATTTAATATTCAAAGACTACATTTCCACAGGCTCAGTACCACAAGATTGGCGTAAAACAGACGTCGTGCCTATATTTATAAAGGGAGATAGATCCCAACCGGAGAATTACAGACCTGTAAGCCTGACATCAATAGTGGGGAAGCAACTTGAAGGTTTAGTGCGACATAATACAGTATTCGGGAATACCTAATGGAAAACACAATTATTAGTACGTCAGCATGGATTTATGAAGGATAGGTCATGCCAAACTAACCTTATTAGTTTCTTTGAGGAGGTAAGTAGGAATTTAGACCAGGGTAATGCAGTTGATGTGGTCTACATAGATTTTGATAAGGCTTTTGATACGGTGCTGTACAAAAAGTTAGTGTACAAAATAAAGAAAATTGGACTCTGTAAAAAAAATTGCACCTGGATTGAAAACTGAGTGAAGGATAGACAACAGAGGGTTGTCACAAATGGACCCCTTTCAGGTTGGGCTAAAGTTGTGAGTGGAGTACCTCAAGGATCGGTACTGGGACCCCTGCTTTTTAACTTGTTTATTAATGACCTTGAGGTTGGCATCAAGAGCAAAGTCTCCATCTTTGCTTATGGCACTAAATTGTGTAATGTAGTAGAATCGGAGCAGGATGTAATTTGTCTAGAGAAGGACTGGAAACACAGGCAGGTTAATGGCAGATAAGGTTTAATACAGATAAATGTAAGGTTATGCATTTGGGAAACAAGAATAAACAGACAACTTACAAATGAAATGGGGATCAATTAGGTGTATCCTTGACGGAGAAAGATTTAGGAGTGTTTGTAGACAGCAGGCTTAGCAATAATGCACAATGTCATGCAGTAGCTGCAAAGGCAAACAAGATCTTATCTTGCATTAAACAGGGAATGAATGGAAGGGAAGTAAACATAATTATGCCACTTTATAAAGCCTTGGTAAGACCACACCTTGAATATGAAGTATAATTTTGGGCACTGTTCCAAAGAAAATACATTATGGAACTAGAGAGAGTGCAGAGAAGAGCCACCAAATGAATACAGGGGATGGACAATCTGATTTATGAAGAGAGGCTAGCTAAATTAGATTTGTTTACATTAGAAAAGAGGCGTCTAACAGGGAATATGATAACTATATACAAATATATTCAGGGTCAATAAAAGGTGCTTTCAAAAGAACTATTCACCCCAGTGGCAGTAATAACAACACCGGGTCATCCCTTAAGGTTGGAGGAAAGGAGATTTGCCCAGGAACAGAGGAAAGGGATCTTTACAGTAAGGGCTGTTACAATGTGAAAATCATTACCCATGGAGACTGTGATAGCAGATACAATATCTACAAAAAAAAAGTTTGGACACCTTTTTTTTTCAGAAAGGAAAGGTATACAGGGATATACCAAATAAGTAAACATGGGAAGGATGTTGATCCTGGGAGTTATCTGATTGCCAATTCTTGGAGTCAGGAAGGAATTTATTTTTGCCTTTATCAGACATCATTGGATAATGTGTCACTGGGGTTCTTTGTGTGGCTTCTTCTGGATAAAAATAGTGTACAGTAAATACAAATATAGGATAAAGTATCTGCCATCTAAATCTAGCATAGGTTGAGCTCGATGGACATCTCTTTTTTTCAACCTTATGTAACTATGATTCACAGTGTAACAGCAAATATGCATCCTTCTCAATATAATTTAATCACAATATTGGAGTAATGTGTTTATATTAGCAGCATTTCTCAATATTTGCCAACCTTGTTCCACTCAAAGGTTTTGAAAGTTGGTGTTAAGAAGGCTTCTATTATTTTCCTTATAACACACACACAGATATATAGTCACTCTCCCTTCCACCTCATTTTCTATACCTTTAAATGAATTATTGATGTGGTTCCTCTTGTCCTTCAGGACTCTGCTTTTCTTGTTCGGCCTGCCTAGTTACCTCTAATAAACTTCTAACTATTCACTGGGAAAGCCATATTGCTGCCGGTATAAGTCCTATGCTGGAACTACGCTGATTAATATCCCTATACTAAATGATCGGATATTCTCTTGGTAGGCTCTGCACAGCCTGAAGCTTGCAACTCACTGGGTGCCTCTGCTGCACCTCCTACACTCCCTGGGTGCCCCAGAAAGGCTTTGAAGAGTATTATTGCCCACGGGCACAGCAAACCCATTTATAATTTGGCAGTAGCAGAGAGAACTCCCCAGGGGAGGCGACGGTTTCATACCTCCCATCATTTAACCACTTCTCTGCCAGAGGGGCCAGCAATACATTGGGGGGGGGGGGGGGCGAGACTGTATAATGTTATCACTTACCTGCAACACCCACTCTCTTCCACTCGGACCTCACTCCTGTTAGGAACACGAGAACATCATTAAGTAAAAGGCTAATAGAGGAACCAAGGATATTTTTTAATTAAAGGAATCCAAAAAAATAAATCAACCAGAATTTTACAAAGAAAGCAATATTTAACCAGATGAAAAAAATAAAAAAGATGGGTTGCAGACATGTCTCAGACAAGTGAATGCGCTCACAAGTAATATTTTTATATGCTACACGGTGAAGGGTTTTTAGTCACCTTTTCACTCGCCATAACTTAAATAATGTGTGGTGAAGACCTACTCATGTCTCAAGTTGCACGGCCAGTACAACCAACCTCACACAGATGAGACCCACAAGGTCGAAACAGTCTGGCTGTGAGTGGGTTTATTGGCTTTGCATCTCATCCCAGGCTATGTTTAAAAGCTGTGTTTAAAGCAGCATGCATTGGCTTAAGGGTTTTCCATGTAATGTGGTCTTGAGACAAAAGGTGGCACTGTGTGCTCATTTGCATGTCATTTCCCAGAATCCCTGGCTGCAGTGGATATATATAATGAGGCTTGAAGGGGTATGTAGCTAACAAATCTCTTTGCCAGCTTTCCTATTAACCCCTTCAGCACTGCAGCCCATCCAGCCCTTCAGTGTTTAACGTAAAATCGGCCCCACTTTAGTAGGGGGAGAGAAGAGAAGGGGTTACCTTTTCTGAATGGTGGTTCTGCTACACCCCAAGGTCACCCCTCCCGGGAAGATCCCTGCCTTGGTTTAATTGAATAGCTTTTAAGATGTAAAAGCGGCAGCCAGATGAGGGATGGGCGGCGGCACAGCGCTCGCTGGCTCCGCATCCTTTTAATAAGCTGCGGGTGAGGGGACATTACGTGGGATCTTGGCAGCGGCTCTGCTAGGGCTCGTGCAGGGCAGCACACGGTTCTTTAACATGCAATGCGTTGCAGGCCCCTCTGGCACTGTATGGGGGGGGGAGAGGCTCTCATTCTAAACCCCTAAATTCCAAGACTCCTGGAATCAGTGCTGGAGACTCAGCAGCCTGGTTACTGAGAATCAGTGCTGGAGACTCAGCAGCCTGGTTACTGAGAATCAGTGCTGGGGACTCAGCAGCCTGGTTACTGAGAATCAGTGCTGGGGACTCAGCAGCCTGGTTACTGAGAATCAGTGCTGGGGACTCAGCAGCCTGGTTACTGAGAATCAGTGCTGGGGACTCAGCAGCCTGGTTACTGAGAATCAGTGCTGGAGACTCAGCAGCCTGGTTACTGAGAATCAGTGCTGGGGACTCAGCAGCCTGGTTACTGAGAATCAGTGCTGGAGACTCAGCAGCCTGGTTACTGAGAATCAGTGCTGGGGACTCAGCAGCCTGGTTACTGAGAATCAGTGCTGGAGACTCAGCAGCCTGGTTACTGAGAATCAGTGCTGGGGACTCAGCAGCCTGGTTACTGAGAATCAGTGCTGGGGACTCAGCAGCCTGGTTACTGAGAATCAGTGCTGGAGACTCAGCAGCCTGGTTACTGAGAATCAGTGCTGGAGACTCAGCAGCCTGGTTACTGAGAATCAGTGCTGGGGACTCAGCAGCCTGGTTACTGAGAATCAGTGCTGGAGACTCAGCAGCCTGGTTACTGAGAATCAGTGCTGGAGACTCAGCAGCCTGGTTACTGAGAATCAGTGCTGGAGACTCAGCAGCCTGGTTACTGAGAATCAGTGCTGGAGACTCAGCAGCCTGGTTACTGAGAATCAGTGCTGGGGACTCAGCAGCCTGGTTACTGAGAATCAGTGCTGGGGACTCAGCAGCCTGGTTACTGAGAATCAGTGCTGGAGACTCAGCAGCCTGGTTACTGAGAATCAGTGCTGGGGACTCAGCAGCCTGGTTACTGAGAATCAGTGCTGGGGACTCAGCAGCCTGGTTACTGAGAATCAGTGCTGGAGACTCAGCAGCCTGGTTACTGAGAATCAGTGCTGGGGACTCAGCAGCCTGGTTACTGAGAATCAGTGCTGGGGACTCAGCAGCCTGGTTACTGAGAATCAGTGCTGGAGACTCAGCAGCCTGGTTACTGAGAATCAGTGCTGGGGACTCAGCAGCCTGGTTACTGAGAATCAGTGCTGGGGACTCAGCAGCCTGGTTACTGAGAATCAGTGCTGGAGACTCAGCAGCCTGGTTACTGAGAATCAGTGCTGGAGACTCAGCAGCCTGGTTACTGAGAATCAGTGCTGGAGACTCAGCAGCCTGGTTACTGAGAATCAGTGCTGGGGACTCAGCAGCCTGGTTACTGAGAATCAGTGCTGGGGACTCAGCAGCCTGGTTACTGAGAATCAGTGCTGGAGACTCAGCAGCCTGGTTACTGAGAATCAGTGCTGGGGACTCAGCAGCCTGGTTACTGAGAATCAGTGCTGGGGACTCAGCAGCCTGGTTACTGAGAATCAGTGCTGGGGACTCAGCAGCCTGGTTACTGAGAATCAGTGCTGGGGACTCAGCAGCCTGGTTACTGAGAATCAGTGCTGGAGACTCAGCAGCCTGGTTACTGAGAATCAGTGCTGGAGACTCAGCAGCCTGGTTACTGAGAATCAGTGCTGGAGACTCAGCAGCCTGGTTACTGAGAATCAGTGCTGGGGACTCAGCAGCCTGGTTACTGAGAATCAGTGCTGGAGACTCAGCAGCCTGGTTACTGAGAATCAGTGCTGGGGACTCAGCAGCCTGGTTACTGAGAATCAGTGCTGGAGACTCAGCAGCCTGGTTACTGAGAATCAGTGCTGGGGACTCAGCAGCCTGGTTACTGAGAATCAGTGCATACAGTACCCACATCTCTCGCCTTGTGTCTCATGTTGCTTTGTGCAGTGTAACTGTTCCCTGTTAGCTTCTCTCAGCCTTTTCTCATCCTCCAGCTCCACATTTCCCCTTTGCTCCCTCATTATTTCCCCTCTCTCTCCCCCATCCCTCTCTCTGCCCACCATCATATTTTCCCTACTCTTTCTCTCCCTCTCCATCTCTATACTTCTTGTGCTATCGATCATCCCCACCCTTTTCCAATCTCCCCCCCCCTTCTGCCTTTTCCTTTTTGTTTCACTTCATAATGAGCTATTTCTTGTTCTCTGCATCATTCACTTTTTCCATTCATTCACTCCACAATAGTTTATTCTCACCCTTCTCACTCTCTCTTTCTATTTTTCTGTCCACAGCCTCCTCTCCCTCTTATTCTCGCTCTGTCCACAATCCTTTATTGTCTCCCCTCCCCCTCTGTCCTTCTCTCTGTCTGCAATCCCCTCCCTCTCATTCTCTCTGTCTACAATCCTTTATTGTCTCCCTCATTCTCTCTCTCCACATTAGTTTAATCTATCCCCCCTCTCTCTTTCTCTCCGTCCATAACTATCTCTACAATCCTTTATTCTCCCCCCTCTCTCTTTCTCTCCATCCATAACTATCTCTACAATCCTTTATTCTCCCCCCTCTCTCTTTCTCTCCGTCCATAACTATCTCTACAATCCTTTATTCTCCCCCCTCTCTCTATCTCCCTCTGTCCACAATCCCATCTCCCTCATTCTCTCTCTCTACATCAGTTTATTCTCTCCCCCTCTCACTTTCTATTTCTCTCCGTCCATAATTCTCTCTATAATCCTTTATTCTCTCCCCCCACCCTCCTCTTTCTATTTCTCTCCATCCATAACTCTCTCTCTCTCTCTACAATCCTTTGTTCTCTTCTCTCTCTCTCTTTCTCTCTCTCCATCCATAACTCTCTGTAAGAGATGTGTGCAGAGGTTCATATAATGGAGACTGTTTTAGGGTGAAATTATATCTTGGCTTTATTGTGCCTGTTCCTTTATCCAGGCAAAACATACAAAAACAACAAAATAACAACCCCCTATCCCTTTGTAAGGGCTAACTTACTTCCCCAGACCCTATCTGCAGGACTGGAGGGATATTCCCATTACCAGCCTATCACCCCAAAGTCTCAGGAGGTACCTTAAGCAGGTGGCACTCCATGTCAGTCTCTGGCAGGTTCCCCGGTCCAGGAAATATAGGTCTCTGGGTGTCTTGATCTCAGCACAGCCTTTGTGCTCAAGACAGTATCTGTGTGCAGGCTTCTCTGCTTTCTTGTGTCAGCCCAATTGTGAACTCAGGAATCTCTCTCCTGTTTCTCACATCAGGCTTTTCTCGAGAGTCCTAATCAGCCAGGTGGAGTCTGGTTGATTGCCTATGTGCAATTAACCAGCACACTGCTGGATTTAAAGGCAGATTCTCTCAAATATTGATAAGTCCCTGTTACACTCTCTCTACAATTTTTTATTCTCTCCCCCTCTCTCTATCTTCCTCTGTCCACAATCCCCCTCTCTCATTCACTCTCTCTTTCTGTCCACATCCCCCTCCCTCCAAAATTACATATCTATCTCCCTATCTTTGTCCACATCCCCCCGCCCACTATGTTTCTCTCTCTCCCTCTTCTCCGTCTTTCTTCCCCCCCCAATATCTCCTACGTAACTGATCATGCTTTGGTGGAATCTCTTCCATTTGGGGTGATCACAGAAATAAAACAATGCTCTAAAAACAAGAGGGTGACTTTAATGCTAACGAATGAGTAATCCCTCACCGTCTGTGTATGGCAGACTGCATTATGTGCAGATATTTAAATCCAGATAATACTTCAGTTCCCTGACTGATGCGGATTACCCAGATCTGACAGTAATACGAAAGATGAGAAATCAGGACTAGTGAGCCGGAGTGAGAGGCGGCTGTTAAAATCCGACTCACGCAGCTGGACACCGACTGCTTTCATCTTGGCTACTGATCTTACAGTCTTAGAAGTCTTTGTTCTCATTATCCTTAACTCCCAGCAGTTTATTTAACATCTTCATTGCCAATGCGGGTGTATCCCCCTCTTTTGGGACTACTAGTTATGTAAAAGAGGCGATTGCCTCAAAGGGTTAACAGTGTGGGCACACTCAAGTTACTCCCCTCCCTTCCCCATCCTGTCATGTATGATGTTAATGTAAGGGTATATATAGCTGCCCGTTATGTTCTATAAGCAGGTTCTTCAGACTTCTGACTGGGGTCCTCACTGTGAGTCCTGTAAATAGTTTTACGATGTGTCCTCTGTCCATCAATAGTCACATCCTCCTGTCCCGGAAGTGACTACCTACTGCAGCACAGCAAGTTGGGAATTGTAGTTTTCAATTGCAGCCAGGGAGCCGTGTACTGTATGTGTGAAAGCTGCCTGCACTTACAAGGGGGTTACAAACATATGTCAATAAAGCACCTTATTGTTTTATCAAAGTTCCTGGTGCCATCTTTTTCCTATCCCTTCATCCTCGCCCAGCCGGTGTATCCTTCCTCAACCGTGCTCAGCCCTCAATGCTGGACACACAGACACACAGACACACAGACACACAGACACACGGACACACGGACACACGGACACACGGACACACGGACACACGGACACACGGACACACGGACACACGGACACACTTACACACAGACACACGGACACACGGACACACGGACACACGGACACACTTACACACAGACACACGGACACATGGACGGACACACACACAGACACACACACAGACACACACACAGACACAGACACACACACACACAGACACACACACAGACACACACACAGACAGACACACAGACACACAGACACACGGACACACGGACACACGGACACACGGACACACTTACACACAGACACACGGACACATGGACGGACACACACACAGACACACACACAGACACACACACACACAGACACACACACACACACACACAGACACACACACAGACACACACACAGACAGACACACAGACAGACACACAGATAGACACACGGACACACACACGGACACACACAGATCAGAAAATGTGCATCATTGCCGCGCCCCCCCTGTCATGGCCCCGCCCACCCGACCCGTTTTGGCCACGCCCCCCACACCTAAAAACGGCTCCCTAAAGACCGCATATCGCGATGAAGTGCCGTGCATGCACCGCCAGGACGCGTTTATAGTGGCTGCGCAACCGAGCGCATGATGTCACGAATGGTGCTCGTGTGAAACATAAACTAGGCTGGAGGCGATCGGGAGGCGTGGCCGTGACGTCCGTCGCGCGAAAAAACAAATTGAATTGTATTTTCAAAAGTTGCACGCACGGTCACGCTTGGTTGCTCTCTCTATGGCCTGCCTCCTAAAGGTACTACTACCTTTTGTTCGCGGGAGTGCGATGTTGCGCTCGTGCGCCCGGCTACTATAAATGCGGCCTCTCTCCCTCCGTCTCTCTCTCTCACTCTGTCTCTTTCTCTCACACACATTCTCCCTCCCTCCCTCCCTCCCTCTCTCTCTCTCACTCTGTCTCTTTCTCTCACACACATTCTCCCTCCCTCCCTCCCTCTCTCTCTCTCACTCTGTCTCTCTCTCACACACATTCTCCCTCCCTCCCTCCCTCTCTCTCTCTCACTCTGTCTCTCTCTCACACACATTCTCTCTCCATCCCTCTCTCTCTCTCTCTCTCTCTCTCTCTCTCTCTCTCTCTCTCTCACTCTGTCTCTCTCTCACACACATTCTCTCTCCATCCCTCTCTCTCTCTCACTCTCTCTCTCTCTCTCTCTCTCTCTCTCTCTCTCACTCTGTCTCTCTCTCACACACATTCTCTCTCCATCCCTCTCTCTCTCTCACTCTGTCTCTCTCTCACACACATTCTCTCTCCATCCCTCTCTCTCTCTCACTCTGTCTCTTTCTCTCACACACATTCTCTCTCCCTTCCTCTTTCTCTCTCTCTCTCTCTCTCTCTCTCTCTCCTTCCCTTTCTCCCCTTCTCCCTAACCATGGACACACACACACACACACACACACATTCTCTCTCCTTCCCTTTCTCCCCTTCTCCCTAACCATGGATACACAGACAGACACACACACATTTCCTTTTCATTCTGCACATTATGCTTTGCCACTAGAAGGTCCTATAATCATCTCCACCGCAGAGCTGCCCAGCTCCTTGCAAGCATAGCTTGGAAGAATATGACTGTCACTCAAACACCTCCTGCCTCAGGGCGGCTCTCCTTCCCTTTGTACAAACACAGCACTGCCTGGAGCTTAAAAAGGGATCCACAAAGTCTGTTCTTGTAGCTCCTGGTGGCAGAGGTGGGCACACGAGGTTAAAAACTTGTCGCCTGCCCTCCTAGTTCTACCCATTGCTGTTTGATCCCACTAAACGCTGTGTACATTAATGGCGCTATATAAATAAAGACATACAATACAATACACTAAAGGCACCGTAACCCTATGAGTGCTGCATTTTCTTACTTGTTTGCAGCCTGAGGATACATAACTTGGCTCTTTGTAATCCGTCTTCTGTTGTGTACAGCAGGAGCGGCCAGCCCCAGTCCTCAAGAGCTACCAACAGCTCAATCAGTGGCTCAGTTGAAGACTGCACCACCTGTGCTGAAGCAGGGATATCCTGAAAACGTGACCTGTTCGTAGCTCTTGAGGACTGGAGTTGGCCACTCCCTGGTCTACACCAACTGACAATTGTTGCCGCCTGCAGCACAGAAGAGGTAAATGGTGCAAAATTATAAGGGGGTTCATTTCCCCCACTTCCCCAGCCCGAAAACTCCCGTCCTTCAGTATGAAGCAGTTCAGTCCCAATCATATAAAGCTTCTACCACTAACAGTTATAGGGCTGCAGGGCCTTCATCTCAGGGGTCTGCATGTTCAGGGTAGCGTATATTAATCCTAAAGGGAGAGCTTTAGACAGAGACTTTAAGAGGTAGAGAGAAGGGGGGGGGGGGTTAAGAGAGAGGAAGAGAGAAGTGAAGAGAGAGGGAAGAGAGGTTAAGAGAGAGAGAGAGAGGTTGAAAGAGAGAAATTACGAGAGGGAGAGGTTACGAGAGGGAGGGGTTAAGATGGAGAGAGAGGGAGAAGTTAAGAGAGAGCGAGAGGTTAAGAGAGAAAGAGGGAGAGATTGAGAGAGAGAAAGATAGAAGGAGAGGTTAAAAGAGAAAAAGAAAGAAAGAAAGAAAGAGAGGTTAAAATAGAGAGAAAGAGAGAGGGAGAGGTTAAGAGAGAAAGAGAGATAAAAATAAAAGAAAGAGATAATGAAAGAGAGAAACCATGCAATGCAGCATGTTTCTTCTCATGGACGTTGCAGTGAATGGGTTAATTGCTGAAGATTATCCTGCTGTCGTTATTAATACACATTGTTCTGATAGGGCAATAAAGATAATAGAGCTGATCATGGCAAATCCTTTTCTTATTGATGGATGTGTTTACTTCCACATCCCATTAGTGTCATGGTATTTAATAGACAGTTAGTACAATGGTAAGAAAGCTCTATGCTTTAACCCTTTTGTACCCAAAAGATTTAGCAGCGGACTCCGACGCCAGTGGCACAATGCACAACCCTTTAGTAAAACAAGTCATTCATTTGTGATAGCCCATGTTTGGGACATGCAGACAGGGTGCATGTGCGCCCTATACCAAGTGATGAAACACGAGGACTTCTCTAGTAAAGACATTAAATGTCCTCAAGGACCACCAACAGGTCAGGTTTTAAGGTTGTTGACTGAGCCACCTGTGCTGAAGCAGGGATAGCCTTAAAACCTGACCCGTTGGTGGCCCTTGAGGACTGGAGTAGGCCACCCCTGATCAGTGTGCCACAAGGATGTTTAAGGGCAGCAGGGAGCACCTCAAATGTATTGAAAGCAGTAAGGTGCCCCATGGGTGCAGAGACCGCACCATGTCTTCACTCTTAATCTCTTCACACGGAGTTACATCTAAGCGTGTGTTGTGTGTGACTGGCAGGTTAAGATGCCGTCCTGTGGGATACTCCTGTAGTATTTGAGTGTTGAATATGTGTGCATTTATATGTACAAAAAAAATACACATCCTCTCGATTGTAACCGGAATACGATATCGTGTGTAGAGTTGTACAATCACAGCACTGCTTAGAACTGCTCTGTGCAATAATTATCCATAGCCAGAGTTGTGGATGCAGATAAATCCCTGGATTTCCTTATGATCCATTGCAATTTGTAAAGGAATAGAATCTTGATCCGTCCCCGACTCACATTTCGCCAGATCTGACTTCCCACAGCCACAGGGATGTGTCAAAAACATTCATGGACTTGAGAAGTGTCTACAGAAGGGATTCCCAGTGGAGAAATCTCCCCATGAATTAATCAAGGAAGCCCATGTTTTTAAATGCATTATTTGATGGTGGAGCTCCCAATGGAAGCCCATGCTGGTAACAGGTGATTGGTCCCTGGTTTAAGGATACACAGCCAAGAGTGTGGAGCCACCTGGTTCAGTTGAAAAGCATTATCTTTTCTGAGTAGTGGATTAGAGCAGGATATGGCAGTGTGAGCCTACATGTTTTAACTCTTTTTCTCCCAGAGAGTCCTGTACAAGCTCATCTTGGCAGCACAATGTTAAATGACATCACCCTATTTTAAAACACATATTTTTATGATTTAATACTTTAGGAAACATACATAATAGAGGTGATCCCTACTCGTTGATTCTTTCAGTCTTTACTCTCATGCCACTTTAACCTATTGAAGACTAGAGATACCGCTTTGTATTTTGTCATAATTAACCATGATTGCGATTTCTTCTCATACAGGTTGTCGTGATTGCTTAGAGGAGTGGGGGAAAAGTGTATTGTTTGTTTCTAACAAATATTCGGAAGAGCCTCTAAGTTGACTTCAATTCTGTAGCGTGTTGGTGTCATGTTGTTGGCAGAGAAGGAGTAGCTTGGGCTTATGATGCTGATATTTGAAGTGGGAGACCATGTTTTGAAATCCAGTACCAGAACCTTGGACAAGCCATTTCATCTGCTGATATCAAACTCAGAATGTAGTTA
This sequence comes from Ascaphus truei, assembly GCF_040206685.1. Taxonomy (NCBI): domain Eukaryota; kingdom Metazoa; phylum Chordata; class Amphibia; order Anura; family Ascaphidae; genus Ascaphus; species Ascaphus truei. The sequence goes on along the minus strand of NC_134495.1, from coordinate 14,719,164 downwards.
TTAGACATATTCATGAAAGAAACACCCATCATTGGGTATTAACAATATGGACACAATATTTTGTCAATGTTGATGCTCAGTCTTTGCATACTGTAAGAATATTAGCACCTTATCACTTAGGTTCTAGAACAGTGTTTTTTTTAACCCTTTTAACCCTTTTTTGGTTAAGGAAGCCTATCATTATAGTGTTAGATTCTGAGGAACCCCAACCATCTCTAATAGCGCGTCTGAAATCAGATGCATTCTAAGGAATCTCAAACCTTTCTAATAGCGCTGATGGGGAAAAAGAGACTTCTATGGCGTCTGGGTGAAAAATAGGAAATTACCTTATAATCAGCCAAACCCGTTCCCAAGGTGATTCCTCGTCTAGTTGAATCCTCTATAGGTTTCCTTGGAAGATTGCAACAATGCAAACCCGGTGTGATCAGATGCATTGTGCAGGAACCCCAACCATCTCTAATAGCGCGTCTGAGATCAGATGCATTGTAAGGAACCCCAACCCTCTCTAATAGCACGTCTGAGATCAGATGCATTGTAAGGAACCCCAACCCTCTCTAATAGCGCGTCTGAGATCAGACGCATTGTAAGGAACCCCAACCCTCTCTAATAGCGCGTCTGAGATCAGACGCATTGTAAATTCTTCTGTATTTAGTACAATTTTCACATGACTTGAAAATTGCAGGGAACCCTTTTGGGAGGACCGGAGAACCCAAGGGTTCCTAGTAACCCTGGTTGAAAAAAACTGTTCTAGAACATATGCTAACACTTAACTAAACTTGAACAAAACTTGTGATTTCTTACATATCCCAACTACTGCCATTAGCAGAGGCCTGGAGTCTGTCCAAATACATTGTAGACGCCCTGTTATGTTCACTCCCCACTGGCTTCTCTTGTTGACTGACGTTGCAGACAGAAACTGTGTACTGACCGCTACAGACCTTTTATTGGCATTTCTCTGGGTAGCTATGTCATTAAGGTTTTCATGGCCGGAATTTATTGTGTCGTATCATTTGAATACATACTGTGGCAGTACTTTGTAAACATCAATGATGATTAAGAAGTTAACATAAACAATAGTGCTTTGTGTCCGAGTGCAGATGAACGTAGCAAATATCCAGCAGGCAACATGTTCCCGGCAGGTCCATCAAGGAAAGGTCAGCATGTTCTCTGAACAGACTGCTGGGGTCCATTTACATTCAGCTTGTGGTTCTCCGGAGCTCTGTCTTCATTGATATTGATGGGCTGAGTAGCAGGCACAGTTCTAATCCTTACTGTTGTCTTCTGAAACAGGCAATACAATGCATTAGTTATAAAAGCTCAACAGACGATGATGTGACAAACTGTTATAAAGCATGCAGGCAGGCATTCTTAAACAGACCAATGTGCTTGTTTAATGCCGGCGTTTAAGGGACTCACACATTTGCTGCGAGGGAAGGCTATTTTCATAAATACTCATGGATAATTTATAACAGGAGACCTCATGTTGCTTATTTCCATTTGAAGATCATGATGTAAGTGAGGACAGGGGGTGAAAGACATTGGGATAACATCTAAAAAGTCACAGCCCCCCAAAATCATAGGACGCCCAATATTGAGCATTACCCCTTTTTAGAGACCCTATATGATCTTCAGCGTGTTCCCTTCTTCTTGGCTGCTTTGCAATGCGTTGTTGGTACCTCTGGCAAGCAAGGGTTAAGAAGCTCCTAGCACGCACGATTTCTCAGCACCAGATGTGTGAGGCTCATTAATGATTTTATTCACTGATTCATTTGTCCTCATGAAAATAATGAGTTGAAAGGCGATTGCCACTGAAATTGAAACAAATGTCTGCAATTTACTCGCCTATTCAGCAAACGTTTGCTTTTAAATGACTGAGACCCATTAAAATGAATATTACCACTGGCTCCAGTGAGCTGAACATAGAACTTTATGATTTGCTCATTGCCAGGTTGTCAGGTTACTTGGATCTCAGTACAATACGCGGGCTCCCGGTGTCCCATCTGCTTATTGTACTGGTCAGGATGGATTGGACAGAAGGCAGGGATGGAAGAGTAATTTGGAAGAGAGCGTCTCTGGCTGGACATGTTACCAGTGTGTGCAGGACAGACAAGCGTCATTCCATGTGAAATGAATCTTCTTAGAATGGAAACGATCAGTAGTCCCTTTGCCACTGAAGAGGTGTGACACACGTGAATTTGATACGCATTTCCAAGTCTATTTAGCACCGTATTTATCAACCTACACAATATAATAATAATTTTTTTTCTTGTATAGTGCTAACAGTGTCTGCAGCGCTGTACATAGAATTTCTACAGGGACACTTCCTTCCCCGTAGAGCTTACAATCTAATCAGAGGCGCTGCCCATAGACAGTTTTAAAAAAATCTCCTTTTTTTTCTATTTTTCTACTCCAATTGGATTTAGTCTTTAGAAGTTTTCTAGTAGCATCTGTATTTAATATGGGTGTCTCCCTGCTTGCCAAACTACTACTTGCCCCCATTCTACCTCCATGACCCCTTGCTATTTCCCCATCCCTATCTATTCTATTTAGTTTATCTGTTTCTTGTCCCTCCCCCTCCATCCTAGTTTAAAATCTCCTCGAACCTTTTTAACTTTCTCCACCCTAGCACAGGAGATCACTTTTCATTGAGGCGCAATCCGTCCCTAGAATAAAGATGGCACCTCTCAGAAAAGGAGTCCCAGTGCTCTAAAAACCCAAAGCCCTCCTTCTTACACCACGTTATTAGCCATGCATTAACCTCCCTAAACTCTGACTGTCTCCCTGTGGTAGCGCATGGCACTGGTAGTATTTCAGCAAGTCATTGCCTTCAGCTTTTGGACTAGATCCCTAAAATCATTCTTTAGGATCCTCCATCTTTCTCTAACTTGGTCATTAGTGCCAACATGTAAAAAGAAAGCTGGGTCAGTCCCAGCCCCTCCCAACATCTGTCTACCTGATCCACAATGTGTCGAACTTGAGCTCCCGGGAGATAACAAACTATTCGGTTCATGCGGTCATGGCAAGAGATTGCCCTATCTACCTTCCTAATAATGGAGTCCCCTACCACCACAATCTTTCTTGGTCTCTGAGTGTTCCGAGTCCCCTCTGTGCTGGAGGAACTATTCCCCTGGCTGCTAGAGGAATCAGTCTCCCCCAGCCTTTCCTGCCCTGACGCTCCCAATATCTTCACTCTATCAAATCTGTCAGGATGGGTGAGCTCAGAACTGGCCTGCCTCTTCCTCTGCCCCCTACTTTCCTTTCTAACTGCTACCCAGCTACCTACCTGTTCCTCACTCACAGCGCCACCCTCTGCACCACTAGTCCCAGCCAGAGCCGACTCAATGAGCACTAAACTCCTTTCAAGATTGTCAATGTCCCTCAATATTGCAAGTTTCCTCTTCAGCTCAGAATCTGAGACTCTAAAGAGACCGCCTGCTCACACTTCCCACAGCGGTATGCTGCCTGGAACAGCTGCTCCAAGTGCACATACATGTGGCAAGATGTGCATTGAGTGGCATCTTCAATCCTGCTCATTGCTGCACTATGGAGTTATAAGTGCTAATAATAAACTGTACATGAATATACTATACCTCGTTTCACCCCTTCCTTGTTCCAACTCGTTCTGGAAGCAGCGTTTGGCTGGGGAGGTATCCCTTACCTGCCAGGCCTTATTCCGGGTGCTGGTGCGCTCCCGTATACGAGCAGAGTACACCCACACTCTGGCTACTGGGCAGGAAGCTGTGTTCAATTCCCAGTGGGCCATAAGCGGGGTGCTCTGCTCGGTATCCCCCCCATGGTGTTTCTTTCAAACTCCACATCCTCCTTTAGTGCACTTTATTTTCAGTTAAAGGTGCACTTACATACTGTTTTTTTGTTGTATATTTATTTTAAACCTTTTTCTGGTTGGTCCTGACTTGGCTAACCAGATGCTGTACTTACCGATTGGCTGGCAAAGCCAACCAATCAGTTAAAAGGTTTTAAAAATATATTGTGTTCTAACTGCACACTTGATACAACCAGCACTTGAAATCAAACAGTCCAACAGCAATTGTATCAGTTAGATAAATGGACTTGCCCAAGGTCACAACGAGATTCCTACCATGGTCACCCACTTCAAAAGCAGTGCTCTATACCAGGGGTGCGCTACCTGGGGGGGGCTGAAGATTTTCAGGGGGGGTGCGCAGCGGTTGCAGCGGTCCCGCACTCTTCCCCCAAGGCATTTAAATTTATGCGTAGGGAGGAACGCGTGAGACCTCTGCAACGTCTCTTACCTTGTCTTCGGCGACGCGTCATTTGACGCCGGAGACGACAAGATAAGTGAGGTGGGGGGGGGGGGGGCAGCAGGGAAAGATTGCCCACCCCTGCTCTATCATATAATATACTTCTTCAGCTCTAAGCAAAGTTGAAAGGCACAACACACACATTCATACTCCAGACTGGCACAAACAAAGCACTCAGGTATAGGCTTAAGGTTGCTCACAACTAGTGAAACATACCAGCTTTGACAATTCACAGGTAGGCTGCGCTGATTCCTCCCATAGGACTTTGGTGATGACTACTGGTAACCCTCCTTACCCAGCTCCAAAAGAGCTCACATCAGTTCTACAATATGCATTGCATTGCTCAGCCCATCATCCCTGTTCAGGGTGCTGGGTGGGTGCAGGCTGGGCGTGAACTTTTGTAAAACATAAAAAGGTGCTTTATTTGAAGTCCGTGTATAAGGCCCCACGGGGATTTACATACATTTCACTTGACAGAAACTCGTGGCAAAACCTAAACTTCATCCCCCTTTGTAGCCTCTTACTCCTACACTGGGGAGGTACCTGGCTTCTTACCTGTAGTAAGGGTTAAATTGGCAGTCTCTTGCATAGAGCTAGCAATGCCCCATATCCAGGGCTGCCAACAGGGGGGGACAAAGGGCACGGGCGTCCCAGGCCTCATGAGTCAGTGGGGCCCGGCCACCGGGCCCCTGCGCGGCCCTGGCCGTTGTATTTAAAAAAAAAAAAAAAAAATGGCGACGATTGCTCATGCGCAGAGCCGAGGTCCCGCAGGGTGTCCTGTCTGCTGCCTGTGGGCCTGGCCTGCTTCCACCCCCTCCCCCCCTCCCTCCCCCTCCCTTCCCCTCCCTTCCCCTTCCCTCCTCCCCCCCTCCCTCCCCTCCCCTCCCCCTCCCCTCCCCTCCCTCCCCTCCCCCTGCTTCCCCCCGCTCCCCCCCCCCCTCCCCCTGCCCCTCCCCCCCCTCGCTTTCCCCCCCTCCCCCCTCCCCTCACTTCCTCGATCCCCACGTGGGACGGAGGGCGGGAAAGCGCCAAACCTGCACCCCCCGCGTGCGCCTCCTGCCCCATGCAGCAGCCGCGGGGGATGCTGCAGCTGCCTGCCAGCCTCGCCCCCCGCCCCCAGAGCTTACTTCCCGCTCGCCAACCCAGCAGCCGCGGAGGATGCTGCAGCTGCCCGGCATCTCTCTCCCACCCGCCCACATCCCGTGCGCCACCCAAGTCCACCTCCCGTGCGCCCCCTCCTGTGCATTCCCCGAGCCCACCTCCCGGGCCTTGTGGCGGCAGGGGGGCCCGGCGGCACAAGTTGGGTCCGACCTCTGGCCAGGCCCGTCTGCCGGTCCTCTCGTGACCTGGCCCCAGCTTTCTCTCACTGCACGCCCCTATCACTGTCCTCCGCCGATGGATATGTATTGGGGAGTGGGGGTCTTTTTAAAATGTATTGAGGGAGTGGGGGTCTTTTTAATATGTATTGGGGAGTGGGGGTCTTTTTAATATGTATTGGGGAGTGGGGGTCTTTTTAATATGTATTGAGGGAGTGGGGGTCTTTTTAATATGTATTTGGGAGTGGGGGTCTTTTTAATGTGTATTGGGGGGGTGGGGGTCTTTTTAATATGTATTGGGGTGGGGTTATATTTTGTGGGGGGGATTGAGTGAGAGTAGGGTAATTGACGGAAGATGGAGGCGAGTGAGAGGAGAGAGGAGGGAGGGAGAGGAGGAGAGAGGAGGGAGGGAGGGAGAGGACGGGACGGAGAGGAGGGGACGGAGGGAGGGGAGGGAAAAAAGGGAGTAAGAGTGAGATGTAGGGTAGTGGGGAGAGTGATAGGGGGTGAGTGAGACGGAGGGGAGAGAAATACATGGGATGTGAAAAGGGTGGGAAATAGAGGGGGCTCGTGAGGTGTGAAATGGATGGATGGGGGGGGAAGGGGGCTCACAATACCGCCGGGGGAGGGGGGGCGGACGTAACTCTATTCCTGGGCCCCAGAAAATCTGTCTGCGGCCCAGACTTATTGGCCCAAATCCGCAGGAAGGTGACCACGGTAACCCCTGGCTGCAGGGATTTACACAGCGGGAAGTCTGATGTAGGCTGCGGCCGCGGCTTCTACCTTCTCCGGAGCTGCAGCATTTCGCTTTTTTAGGAGCGGCTCTGGTGACAGCAAGTCTGGCTCCAATCCGCACACACAGAGAACCCTGGGAGAATCACGTCTCTGGTTGATATTCCATGTTTGCAGTGGCAGCTGGATCAGCATTTTCACATGATCCCAAACAATGCAATAAGTAACTACTCAATGCGCTGCAGGCAAAGGGCTGTACAGTATGTCTGGGATGAAATGAAATGATGTTGCTAAGCCCGTTTCCACATTAATATCTTTCATAGTTAATTGCTCCTCGGTGCTAATTAGGACAGTCTCTGAATTTCTCAGCTGCCTGGGTTCTCAGTTCACTGATATGTTAGATTCATTTCACCTGTTTCTCCTTTTTGTTTAACCCTTTCATTGACTGGCGAGCTTAGTGCCTTGTACAGCAGTGCTTGGAACGTTCATCCATCCAAATGTAACCCGGTTAACCCAGAGGTCCCCAATCCTTTTCAACAGGGCCCCCCAAAAGCATTTGTTTTACCTATGCCCTCCTCGCCCCCCCCCCCCCCCCATTCTGTATTCAGTTTACCAATCTGTCTGTCCCTGCTATAACTCAGTGTCCCCCCTTCTTTATCTCCCTGTGTCTGTATCCCTCCTGTCCCTCAGGAGGGGTGGAGGGAGAGAGGCTCTGAGCAATTAAATAATTAAATGAGGCCCAGCTGAGCTGGGATACGGGCCGGGCACATGGGCGGTTTTGTCACAGATGGTTGTTCGTTAGCAATCAGAGGCAAATAGAATAGCTAATTTCTCTCCCACCAATGTTTTGGTTATGTAAAAGGGACACATAAAAAGCATCAGGGATGGACACAGCACAAGGCCTGAGGCCAAAGCACATGCCAGGGTCAAATCCCAGTGTTACATCCAGCCGCTTAGTGTCTGGGTTAAAATCTGTGCCTCCCTAGCCTTGCTGGGTAGAACTGCTTTTCCTGTTAGCCAGTGGTCTCAACGCTTTAATTCAAAAGAGAAAGGAGTGTAGTGTCTGATTTCCAGAAATGCTAACCCTCATAAACATTGGGAGAACGCTCAGGGGGACCTCATTCTAGAAAAGTTCAGATGAGGTATACTTTAAAAAGAGATAAGGAGAGTGTATTTTAACAAATGCAACTGCTATATAGGCTTGATAAACAACGGAGGAAAGAACCCCAGTAGAGCACTCAGACACTGTGCTGAGATGATGGTGTAAATTTAAAACTAAACTTTATTAGAAACATAGTAAAACAATGGGGATTAAAATAGGATTAAACTCTGTATCACTACGCTTAATTACCTAAGGGATAAGATAGTCCCCAGGTAGGTAGTCGTTATTGAAGTGTTGCTTGAGTACACTAGCCCCCAGCCATCTTAATTAGGGAAGCCTGGGGGAAAGATAGATTAAGGGATTCGTTGTAAAGCGAAGCGTTGTAAAACGAGGACTGCCTGTACTTTAAAAAGACATAAGGAGAGTGTATTTTAACAAGTGCAACTGCTATATAGGCTTGCAAATAAAAAAAAAGTTGTGGTTCTCTGGGTCTGTACAGTATATAAAAAAAAATAGTGAGACCTCTTAGTAACATCACACATGGTTCACTGCTGTTAACACAGTGATTACATCGGTAACACTGTGGTTACATTGGTAACACAGTGGTTACAAAGTTAGAAGAAAGGTTGGACCCGCTCATTTGCATGTCATTACCCAGAATCCCTGGCTCCAGTGGAACCAGTGTATGCTAAGAAATAATGGGGAAAGACAGGGTTGCAGATCTGTCTGACATGCAAATGTACCCACAAGTGTGTTTTTTCTTTTTTAATTTGCTGTACACGCATGGGTATAATAGTGAAAATATGGTTAATATACCTATTTCCAAGGTAATGTGCAGTGATTTAAATTACATTGGAACAACACTTACCTTAGCATATTCATCATTAGTGTGAAACCTAAGTCTGTAAGACAAAGGAGACTTTTGGTTACATCTTTTGATCAAATAATGACAAGCCTGCTAACCAACGTCAAGGTAAGTCTCAGTAGCAGGTCCCTATGCTAAATGCATACAACTGTTCTGTGAAATATACACTGAAGGGGTTAAAGCTGCAGTTCAGTCTTTTTTTTTTTTTTTTACATTTATTTTTTTACTTCAATAGTTTTATGTGTGCAATCTCTAATTACCTATAGAACTGTATAGCTGCCAGTCAATTCGTTCTCCATGTATTGATAGGTCGAAATTTGGTGACATATTAAAAGCTGGGATTTGTTTATATTCTGCTTGTCTGTCAGTGGAAGCTCATGAATATTCATGAGCAATCCTGCACTGACATGTGCAAGAGGGAGGGCAGGGCTGACAAAGGGGTGTGCCAGGGATTGTGACAGGACATGAAGGGGCAGTGCCTTAGCAAATGGCTGTTAAAATAGAATACAAGAAAATTGGTCTTTCAAAGTTGTTTTTTTAAAAACAGAAAATGCTAAAAGTATTTTTTCTTACTACAGAACTGATTTATTAAAAAAAACACACATGCAGGATATTGACTGAACTGCAGCTTTAAGACGGCTGTCAATAAAGTACCTTTTGTTTTATAAATGTTCCTGGCGCCCCCATCTTCTGCTCCTTATATGCATCCACGCCCAGCCTGCACCTACCCAGCACCCTGCAAAGGCCTGAGAGACGGGGCTCTGCCAGTGTACATAACTAATCTGATGTGACCTTCTTTAGAGCTGGGTAAAGAGTGGAGTTACATTTTGTTTGTTTGGTTTCTTTTTGCGTCACAGAAACGGACGGCGCTGGGCGTACGGATATTAATGGTATGTTCTAAATATATATTATTATTATTATTATTTTTTCTGTGCGGCAAAAATGCTGACGAAAGTGCATAAAAATTGCCTGCCCAAGTTCATGTGGTTGACGCAGCATGGATAAAGTCGTTATATAAATCAACAAAAGGTATATTTTGGGTGCAATAGCTTAAATTTCCCAACCTGGCCTAGGTGGACATAGTATGTGCTCGGGACAGGAGCCTGGGACAACCTCTAGATCAGTGGTTTCCAACCTTTTTTTTCGTTAAGGAACCCTATGTGAAATTCTGATGAACCCCCAACCCTCTCTAATAGCGTGTCCGAGATCAGATACATTGTAAGGAACCCCAACCCTCTCTAATAGCGCGTCTGAGATCAGATGCATTGTAAGTGTAACGGGTATTCCACCCCACCCAATCTCATATATAGTGTGGGTGAGTAGAACATGTAGTGTTACCAGTGTGGTGCGTATACCTGCAGGCTCACAGGAGGTCTGAGCCTCCGCTAATGAGAGCCTGGGGTGAATCCTCTGGAACGTTTCTTGGTTCAGCGCCTCCACCTATGTAGGATTCTAGGGAAGTGTAGAATGACCCTACATAGGAACCCAATCAGAAACCACACACACAGTGATTTATATTATAACTAATGACTTTACTACAAAGAATAATAATAACCTGTGTCCCTCTCACGAGGGGACACTGACAGTGACGTCTCGCAGGACGATTCCCCGACACCAGGTGATCCCACCCAGTGTCCCGTACTCCTACAGAGATAGTCACTGGGTGACTGCGCAGTCACTAAACCTCTAGGCCTGTTGGTGCACATGTGATGACATAATACCTGCCGAGCACTCCGGTGCTCGGGTCAGCAACAAGCTTCTAAAAGGATCAGTCGAGCGATGCCTCCTTCTGATCCTCCAACCGAACTCCTGCAGACAGTAACACAGTCTCTGTGGACCCCAACGTGGGTCCAACCGCTTTCCGGGAACAGCAACGTGACACACCCTGCACTATAGGCCGTCCCTATAGCACAGCATCCTTAAGTGGCTTAAGGGTCAATCTCCTAGGGCATTCGGGGTTGCCTATCCTATATAGGTAGGTCTTGTACCCACCCTACTCATAATACGGGCCCTGGGCCATGGATCCCCGGACTGGTTACCGCTATGAACCCCAGCCAGTTGCCTCGTACTACGCGCAACGCCGCCCTGGGCAATGGCTCCCCGGATTGGTTACCGCTATGAACCCCCCCAGTGGCCTCGCCACTCGGAACACGGACCCTGGGCTATGGCTCCCCGGACTGGTTACCGCTATGAACCCCCCAGCTGTCTCGTGCCACTAATTCACCTAAACGCCTGCCGCAACGCTCTGCAGACTAACCTCAGCCCCCTTTATCCCTGACTATTCCCCAGCTCTGACTACCATGAGTGACAGGGTCCCTCTCTGAGACTATCCCTGGCAACACTCACTAACCTGGGGTAATACAGGGTTAACTAGGGCCTTAGTGCAGGGAGTCTCCGGCTCCTGCACCCTACCTCCTTCCTTCCTTGGGCTCCTGACTCTGACTGCCGTACTCCAAGCCCGCGAAATGTATCTATATCCCTCCAGGGCAGTCCTTCAGCCCTATTGGCTCCTATGAGGCACCTGGTGCCTCCCTCGCTAAGCACTATGGGAATTGTAGTCCCTGGGCGCCTGTAATAACATTGGGGCCGCATGCGTGCCTGTCCTACACCTGCACTAACCCCTAATGGCCGCCGCCACCTCTCCCTGTCTATCCCTACTCTCGCGCGACCCTCTAAAGGCTGGCTGTATTCCCTACCTACTTCTGCGCATGCGCGACTCTCCTGGCCTGTTCCTGCCCTCGCGCGATTCCTCCTTGCCCCTAAAGCTCCCGCCGCGCATGCGCGAGCTGCTCGGGGGCCTCTGGCTCTTCCTGTCCCTTGCGCATTCGCAACGCGCTGAGCAATGGCGCCGCCCGGATTACCGAGCCGCCGGGACCTTAGCGACGCGACCGCGGCCATAGCAACGGCCCGATCGCGTCCCCGGCAACCGGCAACCACCAGGGGAAGACGCGCTGCTCCCTCCTCGGCCCCCACCCTCCAGAATGGCCGTCGGGTCTGCCGCTTGCCTCCGGCAGCACCCCACATCGCTCTGGGCCACGGAGGTTCCCGGGGGGGTCGCAGGAGGAAACAGGTGACCTGGCTACACTCTCCCCCTGGTGAAAAACCCAACGCCCTCGCTTGGGGAATGACATAACATGGCACAATTTTACACAATGAAAAATTGCAGGGTATAACCGGTACACTTATCAGGTCGACTTTAACCTCACCAAAACATGTCACATCACACCCCATAATACCCGAGGCCAGCTGAGTATCAGCTGCTTGCTGAGACCATTTGTGGGGTGCCCCTAATTGAACATGTGGGTGTACCTCACTTTTGCGTCCGTGAGCCTCCCCGGGGTGAATCTCTCGGAGAGCACACCCTAAAGCGACAGCTACTGGCTCTTCGCTACTTCCTCCCCCTGGTGGAAGGAGTAGCACAGTGTCTCTGAATTGGGCCTTTACCCGGTCATCCGCGGCAGGGATGCGGTAGACCAGGAGGCCAGGACCTTTCCCGCGGTCCACCACCTGGTGAATGGCACGCTCCTTTCTGGGCTTAAAGGAGGCCAGTCTCCCTGGATCTTCCTTTACACAGTCCTTGTCCCTATATTTTTGCGAGGCTTCCACCGAGAAGCGAGCACTGGACGATGTCTCGGTTTCACCTGGCAGGGGGAAAAGAGTAGACACCTTACCCCTGCGGTGATTCACGGTGGCCAACAGGTCCTCGGGGACGCTGTCAGTTCCCACCTTGGTGGTATCGGGACCTGTCCCCAACTCTTCTGGGACAGTCCACTCACGGACTCGAACTTCGGGAGCGTTGGATCCCAGTCCTGGGACCACTTGTGTCGGAGCGCACGGGCTCACACTCCGCTCAGGAACCGTAGCTTTGGCCTTCTTCACGGCCACCTCCATCGGAGTCTGTGGGGAACAAGGGAGTTCCTTACCACTCTGCTGGCTGACGATGGGCTTCCCTTCTTCCGGGAGGATCAACGGTAGACACTGGTCCACTCTCATCTCGGGACAGCTACCTTCTAATGAGGACACCTCCACCAGGACGCGATGCAGAGGGGAGCCCTTCACCCGGGCGACCAGACTTAAGGAGCCATCGTGCTCCGCGGTCACCTGGAGGCTCACCCCCGACACCCCTGGGGGAGTCGACTCACCCTGGTCGTCTGTAGGTACTGGTCCCACACCTAGGACCGATGGTACCTCTGTAGTAGGTCGGACTGACCATTGTAGGGCACACGGGCCCACAGCAGGGTCCGCAACATCGGGATACACCTTTTCCAGGGTACACGGACCCACAGCAGACTCTGTATCCTCTGCATCACCGCTGGGGTGGTTCGCCGGTAGGCGCATCGCCACCGATGGAACTTCAACCTCTTCACTGGAAACTTCTGCATGCTGGGGCACAATAGACTTCAGTAACCGCACACCGCAACATTTACAGTAGGACCACCATGTCAATGTCTCTCTAGAACAGCCGCACGTGGGGCTAAAACACTGTATGCCCATTTCTCCTTCCACCTCGATGGTCCTGAAGTCGAGGGGTCCCTGAGCCACGTTGGCTCCCTGAGCGTGGGCTTCTTGCAGGCAGGAGCATATGAAGAGAAGAGAATCTACTCCGGGCGCGCGCCAGGCCACATACACACTAGGGTGTATCCCTTGACAGTCTATCTCGGTTTCCTGCTCAGAAAGAAAATATTCCATGTCTACGACAATGCCTTCCTCCTCCTCCTCCTCCTCCTGGTGAATAGAAGGGTCTAATGGCTGTTCACTGTGCTCACTCCCCCTGGTGGAATTTAAAGGAGGGGTGTGCTCTATCACTGAGTGGCTCTGTCTCTGCACTGAGTCACTCACATTGCGGGGGCGGGGCTCTGGTTTTCCCGCCAGTCCCGGATGGTTTTCTGCAAAATCATTCTGCGCCTGGGGAGCGGTATCACGTGCACGCATCTCACTTGGAGGAAGTTGCCATGGCGCGGGGTCAGCGTATACTAAAGGGTAACCCTCAGGGGGACACCCGGGCATAAATAACATGGACGGTGACTCGGACGGGCATATATCCATTGAGGATGACACAACAAAAAGCCGCGATCTCCACGGGGACGTGGAAGCTGGCTCTAAGTCTATAAGAAGAGCGTGTTGCCATCCAGGGATTTTGCGCATATGCTCATAGATCTCATCTTCAGATATATTGGCGGGAACTCCTTCTAAGGCCACCACACGGCGGGGACTAAGATTATTTATCCTCAAGGCCCAGGCGAGGACCTCGTGTCCGGACTTGACAACCATGGTGGAAAAAAAAATAGGACTTGGACAATTTGAAAAAAAATGGAACAGGGCACCCCAGGTCTCTCTCAGCAGCGCCTCCAAATGTAACGGGTATTCCACCCCACCCAATCTCATATATAGTGTGGGTGAGTAGAACATGTAGTGTTACCAGTGTGGTGCGTATACCTGCAGGCTCACAGGAGGTCTGAGCCTCCGCTAATGAGAGCCTGGGGTGAATCCTCTGGAACGTTTCTTGGTTCAGCGCCTCCACCTATGTAGGATTCTAGGGAAGTGTAGAATGACCCTACATAGGAACCCAATCAGAAACCACACACACAGTGATTTATATTATAACTAATGACTTTACTACAAAGAATAATAATAACCTGTGTCCCTCTCACGAGGGGACACTGACAGTGACGTCTCGCAGGACGATTCCCCGACACCAGGTGATCCCACCCAGTGTCCCGTACTCCTACAGAGATAGTCACTGGGTGACTGCGCAGTCACTAAACCTCTAGGCCTGTTGGTGCACATGTGATGACATAATACCTGCCGAGCACTCCGGTGCTCGGGTCAGCAACAAGCTTCTAAAAGGATCAGTCGAGCGATGCCTCCTTCTGATCCTCCAACCGAACTCCTGCAGACAGTAACACAGTCTCTGTGGACCCCAACGTGGGTCCAACCGCTTTCCGGGAACAGCAACGTGACACACCCTGCACTATAGGCCATCCCTATAGCACAGCATCCTTAAGTGGCTTAAGGGTCAATCTCCTAGGGCATTCGGGGTTGCCTATCCTATATAGGTAGGTCTTGTACCCACCCTACTCATAATACGGGCCCTGGGCCATGGATCCCCGGACTGGTTACCGCTATGAACCCCCCCCAGTTGCCTCGTACTACGCGCAACGCCGCCCTGGGCAATGGCTCCCCGGATTGGTTACCGCTATGAACCCCCCCAGTGGCCTCGCCACTCGGAACACGGACCCTGGGCTATGGCTCCCCGGACTGGTTACCGCTATGAACCCCCCAGCGGTCTCGTGCCACTAATTCACCTAAACGCCTGCCGCAACGCTCTGCAGACTAACCTCAGCCCCCTTTATCCCTGACTATTCCCCAGCTCTGACTACCATGAGTGACAGGGTCCCTCTCTGAGACTATCCCTGGCAACACTCACTAACCTGGGGTAATACAGGGTTAACTAGGGCCTTAGTGCAGGGAGTCTCCGGCTCCTGCACCCTACCTCCTTCCTTCCTTGGGCTCCTGACTCTGACTGCCGTACTCCAAGCCCGCGAAATGTATCTATATCCCTCCAGGGCAGTCCTTCAGCCCTATTGGCTCCTATGAGGCACCTGGTGCCTCCCTCGCTAAGCACTATGGGAATTGTAGTCCCTGGGCGCCTGTAATAACATTGGGGCCGCATGCGTGCCTGTCCTACACCTGCACTAACCCCTAATGGCCGCCGCCACCTCTCCCTGTCTATCCCTACTCTCGCGCGACCCTCTAAAGGCTGGCTGTATTCCCTACCTACTTCTGCGCATGCGCGACTCTCCTGGCCTGTTCCTGCCCTCGCGCGATTCCTCCTTGCCCCTAAAGCTCCCGCCGCGCATGCGCGAGCTGCTCGGGGGCCTCTGGCTCTTCCTGTCCCTTGCGCATTCGCAACGCGCTGAGCAATGGCGCCGCCCGGATTACCGAGCCGCCGGGACCTTAGCGACGCGACCGCGGCCATAGCAACGGCCCGATCGCGTCCCCGGCAACCGGCAACCACCAGGGGAAGACGCGCTGCTCCCTCCTCGGCCCCCACCCTCCGGAATGGCCGTCGGGTCTGCCGCTTGCCTCCGGCAGCACCCCACATCGCTCTGGGCCACGGAGGTTCCCGGGGGGGTCGCAGGAGGAAACAGGTGACCTGGCTACATAAGGAACCCCAACCCTCTCTAATAGCGCGTCTTAGATCAGATGCAGTGTAAGGAAACCCCAACCCTCTCTAACAGCGCGTCTGAGATTAGATGCCACTGTATTTGGTGCAATTTTAAAATGACCAGGGAACCCTTTAGGGATGCTCAGGGAAACCCAAGGGTTCCTAGGAACCCTAGTTGAAAAACACTGCTCTAGTCCCTTAGGCTGAGTTTATAGTGGAGAGTGGCCGTGCTCTCCAGCGCTGATGTTCACCTCTCGCTTACCAAGCAGCTGCTTTTCATGTTCTTGCCCCTCAGACAGAGCGTGTGCTCTGGTAGGCGGGGCTTGTGGGGCGGAGGCGGGTTGGGAGGCGGGACAAGGATCTGTGTGATGGATATGTATGTATGATATATATAGGATATATAGATATATCCAAAATATATATATCATATATATATATAAAATATATATCTCATTTAATATATATCCCCTATATACATGGATATAATGGATATTTATATATATATATATATATATATATATTTTTATATATATATATATATATATATATATATATATATTTTTTTTTATATATATATATGTATGTATGTATGTATGTATGTATGTATATGTATGGACCCCGAATTAAAAAAAATAATAATTTCAAATTTTTACTGCACAGTGCATACACTGCACACACACACAGCACACTGCACACACTCACTGCACACACTCACAGCACCAGCACACAGCACTCTCACAGCACACTGCACACACTCACTGCATACACTGCACACTGCACACACTCACTGCATACACAGCACTCTCACAGCACACTGCACACACTCACTGCATACACTGCACACACTCACTGCATACACTGCACACACTCACTGCATACACTGCACACACTCACTGCATACACTGCACACACACACTGCATACACAGCACCAGCACACACATACACTTTCTCTCCCATACACACACTCTCTCTCTCCCATACACACACACACACACTCACTCTCTCTTTCACACACACACACACACACAAAGTGGTGGGGGGGGGGAAGAGAGAAGCCCCAGGGGCCGACCGCACAGTACCCCGCTCCCAACAATGCTCCGGGAACACACCCCCCCCCCCCCCACCCCCCGGCGGCCGCACACCCCTCTCCATCTCCTGCCCCAGGCAGGCAGCCACAGGGATCGGGGCTGAAGGGGGACAACGAGCCCGTTCCCACCCATGCTCCGGATCAGCAAGCACTACGCCACTATAAACACAGCCTTAAGTCTCCTTACAGGAAAACATGCTGGTTGTGAAGGGGTTAATGTGCTGGCACTGATCCTGGTGAAGACTGCTATCTGTGTGTGTTTAGCAGTGGGTCTGCAGTTAACCTTTCACTGGTCTCCTTTTGAATCAGACTTGCTAGCAACAACAACAAAAATGCATGGTGCTGTATTCTGAATACCAGACAACTCCTTCCAGCTGAGACTAATGATGATAAAAAAAAAAGATCATTACACATATCAAATTTCTAAAGCTTGCTTTATACTGTAAGTATTCCCAATGCCTCTTGGCTTATTCATGATAGGAACGAGTCATTGAAGGTTACAGTGAATGCAGAAATCTGCTGGAAGGGATCATGTTTTCAGCCTGTTTAGAGCCTGTTATAAAATGAAGCCAGGTTCAAGTGAATTAAGCTGAGCTGAAGTGTGTATGTGACAAGTAAAATGACAGCTGAAATTAAAATGAATTTTCAAATATTCAGGGCATTTATTATGCAATGAGCAAGTCGCAGCCCCCCTAGGGGACCCCAGCACCTCCCATATTTACGGTGTTCAGAACTGGAATTTGCAGTTCAACCACAATGACAGGAAATTGTTTCATTAGAGCAGGGATTGGCCAACTCAAGGGCCACCAACAGGTCAGGTTTTCAGGATATCCCTGCTTCAGCACGGGTGGCTGAATCAGAGGCTCAGTCTTTGACTGAGCCTCTGATTCAGCCACCTGTGCTGAAGCAGAGACTGATTGAGCCACCTGTGCTGAAGCAGGCAGTTTGTGCGAAACCAGCTTTTGATGTCTGGAGATATCGGGTCGGTAGATGAAAAAGTGCTTTTCATGGTGTGCTTTGATCTGACACATTTTGTAACGTGAAAAGTCAACACGATAATGATTGACTCTCGCTACTGTCTGCTGTGCTGCTAGTGAATGCAGAATGCAGAAATACGCCGAGTAGGTGAATGCAGACACGAATAATCCTTGAATTAAGAGAAGGGAGACCGCATCAGCCTGAAAAAATATATATCAATACCCAACCAGAGCAAATAAAGCTGGGGTGCACCTAGGGGAGTAAAAGCAATAATGCCAAAAAAAAGGAGAGATCCTAACAGAGCAGGAAAAGAAACTCACACAAAAGATAAGGGCACTCAAGGGTATGTGAAAAGTACCAAAGCAAAGATATTCATACACAACTCAATGCAAAAGGTTACAAACATTTCAAAAGGAATATTCCTCAACAGAAGCAGCACCTACAGTAAGGTACAATACTGTATATCACACAACATTTAATATAGAAGTGGAGTGAAGGTGGAGACCATTAGTCAGGAGGGGTAATCACCGTGACCCCCTCACAAAAAAAAATGTAAGTAAAGGTGGCAAAACGTGTACAGTGTAATTAATTGGAGTACAGACACAAAAGGATTAGCAGCTCAGCGAGTGGAACAGTCACAAGCACAGCACGGTGCAGTGAGTCAAACACAAGATAGCAATGTACGGTTACAAAACACCCCAAAAGGAACCCGGGTAGTATAATGCTGCCCTAATGTCAATAACGTAGTTACTAAGGGGCCTATGCAGAGAGCAGCGGTAGAAATAATTGGAGAGTTTAAGAAAAAGTAGGTTTAATGGAGAGTTTTATTCTCCATATGCAGAAATGTGCGAAATCTGCAATTGAAAGCATGAATGCGTGTGTTGAGTTTAAAATGGAGAGATGCGCGCTGCAGAAAAGTGTTTGAAAAAAATTGCGCTTTTTTTTTTATTTTTTCTATGGCCGGCGAGCTCCTGCTTCTTGCCAACTTTTGTTGGCGGAGGAAATTGTAGAAAATCGCGCCAATAACAGCCGCTAGATGGCGATCGCGCCTTTCTGAATTTGGATATTTTTAACACTGGCGAGATGTAGGTTCTCGCCAGCCGCGCGGCGAGATTTATAAATAGAAAAAAAAATGGCGTGTTTTTCCTACCTCGCCATTTTCTGCTGTTTTCTGCGCGAATTTCACCAAAAAATGGCGATATTTGCTATAGCGCTGCTCTCTGCATGAGGCCCTAAGTGTGTGGGCCTAGGAACTGATTTAAAGAGACGTGCATTGTTCAGAGTAAAACAGATCAAGCAAACTGCTGGGGAAAAACCCTGTCCCGTTCGCTGTGTAATAACGAGAGCAGTCTCCAAAATTGGTAAGGCCATGGTGCGAGCGTCGCCGCGTGCAACTGCGCACGCGGCTCTAACAAAATGCAGGGGATCTATGGGGCCGGCCATAGTGCGCGCGCACGTGAGGAAGCGCGACGGAGCGGCAGATTTTTTTTTTTAGCCAACAAAAGATTTGGATTTGGTCGCGCGACGGCCGGGTCACGTGAGCGATTCAGCCAATGGGGGCGGACCGCTCAAGTGATGTCACGGCCCGCCTCTGCCACGCCTCACCGTCGCGCACTTCATACAAATCCCAAAGGCCGCTGATCGCTCAAGCTACAGGGGCACGTGGACGCCATGCGCTCCCCCGCACGCGCCTCCTATATCCGAGGCCTTAGATTACACCTGGGGTCCGGTGAATGTGGTGAAGCTCATTCAGAGTAAGTTCCAAGCCGTGTTGTGGGTTCCATATGTGCAAAGTCGCACTTGCTGCAAGCACAATGACGATCCAAACAGGGTCACCTTCGGGGCATCTGTTGATGACGTCACGCTACGCACGTTTCGCCAGGGGCGTATCTAATGTTGGATGTAGGTTATGTTAAGTAGTCTCATGAAATGATGTCATTTTCAGGAACAGGTGGAAGAGAAAAATACAACCGTTATCAAACCACATGAAATATGCACAGAATATAAACATGTGAGGCTACCAGACGCTAAATGTATGTACATTAATGCAGAGATAAGGATGTATATTCTATACCCAGCAAAATCCAGTGTATTAGTGAAGGATGCTAAAGAGATACCAATTAACTCCATACACATGTAAAGGAGGATATGAAAAGTACACCGCACATAATAAAAGATCTCCAAACCCCCATATGGTAAGTCTAATTCACTAACACAGGGGTATATATCATATGGCGAACATGAAGATACACTGATACATCATATTGGAGTATGAATTCACTCCTTAACAATGTCACAAAGGGATTTGCATGCACAGAATGACATGGTTCAAGGAGACCCTTATGGGATGAATCAAATACCAGATAAGAAGCGCTGTATGAAAGCCATAGCTATGGGGACATCAAAATGATTAAAGTATTGATTCGCGTGTGAAATAATAACGAAAGAACTACACCTGAAACAATACCCATAAATTAAACCAGGTGTATTAAATGCTTCACTGTAGATTAGGAGCCTAGCAAATCCCCAGAGCACATATCCAATTATAATATATATTGTGATATCATAACTGAAAACTACACTCTCTGTATAGACTCAGAGTAGCAACTAAACATGTTAATACACATATAGTAAATTAAACGTTTGCATTGAGTTGTGTATGAATATATTTGCTTTGATACTTTTCACATACCCTTAAGTGCCCTTATCTTTTGTGGGAGTTTCTATTCCAAGTCTGTTAGGTTCTCTCCTTTTTGGCACGAGTAATCCTTACAATCCTTAATCCTGATACATTTAAAATCTAAATTACTTGTCCAAAGTCCGAGACAGAGTCAGAGACCGGTGGATCTTGAGTCCATGTATCTCACTTCAGAGGTCAAGCTTTTGGCGGGGAGGTCATTTGTTACATTGACACGGAGATCCAAAATTTATACAATTCTAAAGGGATTTGGAACATGGTGATTTTTTTTTTTTTACATTAACCCAAAAGCTATGCATTGCAGGCTCCTCTGGCAGCAAATGGGTTTAAATGGTTGCTATCAGAATAGTAAGGCACTTATAACTTAGGTTACCAGACACTACCACCCTATGGCACCATTATTATTCCAGGGCCAATAATAGGCTCAAGATTTCAGTAATGAAGTGACCGCCCCAACTCTGCGACAAGTTGATGAACAAGCGGTGCCTATGAACCTTACGGTACTAACCATTTGTTTTTTTGTTTATTTGACCCATTCTATAAACAGGATTGGTTGACTAAATTTGGCTATCTGCCCCCACCTGATCCGGTTACAGGGCAACTACAGACGCGGGAGGAGCTGTCCAAAGCCATCAAAGCAATGCAAGAATTTGGCGGGCTGAAAGCTACTGGGATTTTAGGTGAGTTCAAACATTTATATTATTATTATTATTATATGTGAAGCGCGAACATATTCCGCAGCGCGGTACAATGGGATACAGAGTTATGTATATTACATTAACCGTTGCATACAGATGAGAACAGACATGCACACACAGATACAGAAGGTAACGAAGGACCTGCTCGTAAGAGCTTACAATGTAAAGGGAATGAGGGACAATGTTGAAACAAGAAGGATTATATGCCACGCTCAATAGCTCAATAGCTCTCCTTTTTGACACACACACACATATATATATTGCTGGAGTTTTGTTTGTTTTGTAGGATTATTGTAGGATAAGGTGTGGTTCAGGTTCGAATATGGCCCAGTCTGACAGCTGAAGCCATTAAGGTGTTGGGGGGCGGGGAGTGTTATATAGGGTGGAGATTGTTTCAGCCACACAGCTGGTCCCAACGGGGTTGGACGGGGAGTGGAGTTGGATGTGAGACGTATGGGGAGTGGTTTTCCTTGAAAAGGTGAGTTTTCTGGGAGTTTTTAAACATCTGAAAGCTGGGGGAATTCCAGAGAGAGGGGGCAACACGGGAGAAGTCTTGCAGGTGGGAGTGAGAGGAGGTAATAAGGTGGGAGGAAAGGTGGATGTAGGGGGCATCCAGTTATGTATTTGTGGATGAGGGCTGAGATGTAAGGGAGGGACAGTGTTGTTGAGACCTTTTGTAAGTCATTACGAAGGTTTTTAATGTAATTCTAGAGGTTATGGGAAGCCAGTGTAGTGCGTAGTGGAGCAGTAGATGTGGAGCGGTGAGTGAGGTAGATGAGTCTAGCAGCAGCATTTTGGATGGATTGGAGTGGGGGCAGGCGGACATGGGGAATGCAAACTAAGAGAAGGTTGCAGTAATCGAGGTGGGACACGATGAGTGAGTGGATTAGGATTTTAGTTGCAATGTGAGTGAGAAAAAGGGCGTATCTTGGTGATATTTCTGAGGTGGAGATGGTGGGACTTTGTGAGGGATTGAATGTGAGGAATGAAGGAGAGATCGGAGTCACAGATGACCCCTTGGCAGCGGGCTTGAGGAGATGATGGTGTTATTGATGTGAGGGAGAGTGTTGGTGTAGCGGTGGCAGTGGAATATTGATTCTGTTTTGGACATGTTAAGCTTCAGGTCACAGTAAGGCCGCGGGCACTGTAAAAAATAGCGTGCTGAGCCAGCACACTTACCTCCTGCATCTTGTATGTGTGTGGCTTCAGCGGGCGCGTGCGGGGGCGTGCGGCAGCGTTCTGAATTGCAGCTGACATATTAAATTAAGTTTTCATGGTTTCCGGAGCGGAGGGCCGGTCACGTGACCGCAAACATCCAATGGGAACGAGGGACTAGCCCCGCCTCCAGCCATACCTCCGCTCCACCTCCGGCATGCCTCCGCCCCCACCCCCAAAGCGCGCTCACTGCCTCGTCTGCCAGGACGCAAAAAAGCACCAGCTTGAGCAGGCGAGGCTGAGCAGGAGCGCTGCTCAGCACGGCCCGAGGTACCATGCCCGCGGGCCTTAGACTTCCAGGAGGAGATTGCAGTGAAACAGTTGGAGACTTGGGATGGGGGAGAAGTCATGGGAGGAGACACCAGAGAAGGAAACCAATGTAGGAGCGGTTGAAAAGGTATTACGTTAGCCCGGAGAATGCTGCATCATGCAGGCCAATAGAGTGCAGAATGTTCAGTAGAACGGGGTGATCCACAGTGTTGAATGCAGCAGAGAGATCCAGGAGAATTAGTAGGGAGAAATGACCCGTATATTTAGCTGTGAGTAGATCATTGGTCACTTTTCTTAGTGCTCCCTCATTGGAGTGTAGAGCAGGGGGGGTGCAACCCATGGGTCGCGATCCCCTTGGGGGTCGTTGGCAAATTTATGGTGGTTGCCGTGTCTCTCTCCCTTGGTGACCCCATCTCTGCTCCATGACTCATTCCCTGCTCGTGACTCCCTCCGTCTGTCAGCGTGGATGATGTCATAGATGGGCAACACTGGTGTAGAGGACGGAAACCAGATTGTAAAGAGTCAAGAAGGGAGTTAATATCCAAACCCCTTTATTCCCTGCATGGGCTTACCCGAATTGTCAACTTCATACAGTACCCCCTAGACCTTTTCCTATTCCCTTCCAGCTCAGCGGATGCTTAGCCTATGTTTTGACGGTTATGTTTTACAAACCTAGAAATTTACAGCAGATAAGCACCACTTAGGCCGTCCAATCTGCAAGGCTGTTCCACGGATTCACTACTTTTAAAAAAAAACCTTCTTCATGTTTTCCCTGATCCTCCTTATTCAGAGGCTTTGCTTTTAGTATCGCTCAGAAATATGCTTCCTTCTCTTGCTTTGTTAATACCCTTGAAATATATATAAATTCCCCCTCTCCCTCTTTCCTTCCAGGCTATACATGTTGCGGTCCCTTAGTCTTTCCTAATAAGTTTTATGATGAAAACATGGCTTCTTTTTTTTTTTTCATCACCTTTGCTTTGTAACATGGTGACATCTCTCACTTATGTCAGTGGGGCAAAATAGGAGACAATGTCTTATGGCTTAGCACTGCTTAGTAACAAATAGCCCAACGTGCCTTGGGGTAATGATGTTTAGAGATGTACCAATCCATTTCTTAGGTCCCAAAAATGCTGTTTGTATAGTTTAATTCAGGGGGGCGCAAACGTTTTGCCCTGCGCCCCCCAGCTGGCGGTTCCCCTCTCTCTGATCCCCCCCCCTCCCCACTCCCACTCCCGCTTACCTCGGCTCCGGTGTCGGCTCCGGAAGCATGACGTCACGCTGCCATAGCAACGTGATGCCACATGACCTTTATTTAAGTGCCTTGGGGAAGCGCGCGGGGCCTCTGTAAACCCCGCGCCCCCCGCAGTCAGTCTCGTGCCCCCCAGTTTGCACACCGCTGGTTTAATTAATAGGGTTCATTAACATGTATGTTTGTAGTGACTGGTTCACAGTCCCGTTCCATTTGACTAAAGCCATGGTCCCTCGGAGTTCTAACCTCAGAGCTACTTCACAGAGGAGGTGGGAGTACAAGTTCCCAAATGCCAGGCAGGCCTCCGAAAACATATTGCTCTTCCATGCTTGGTAGGCCCCACTGGACACAAAGGGATTAAGCAGCAGCTGCTCCTCTAAGTTCCCCCCTCCGCATAATTCCCTTCAGCCTGAAAACTCTCTTAATTATTAATTACAATTGTGTAGTTTTTTCCCTTTGATGTCCGCTGGAAAAACCTAGCAGCTGTCTGTTTCATTGCCATGTTTAACCAATCTCGGGGAGTAAGACCATCAGGGAATACATTATTATCGCTGCCTTTTTTTTATCATTTTTTTTTTTTTATATACTTTTGATGTCAATTTGGCTGTATGAAGCACAGACCTCGGGTCTCTGAATTGTTGGCTTATCCATTAATTAAGGACTGATCTGTAGCAAATAGGATCCCGCTGTATATTTCTCTGCATCACAAGCTGACAAACTTCATCATTTATTAAGCTCCCAGCCAGGGTCTGTTTACCAGAGAGCACTAGGAATGATTGGTCATTTTTATGAATCGTTGTAAAGAAGTGGTAGTTGTCATACTTTACACAATAGACCTGCAGGAGCTGACCACTTCTCTGGATGGTTTCTTGGTCATCTAGATAGAAGTTAAAAAAAAAACAACAACAACCAAAACACAGACAGAATTAGAAATCGCGACTCAGAAACAGACTAGAATTTCAAGAACCTGCAGTTACTGTGTATCAGCTTCAACACTAGAGCAGAGTACAGTACTACATTTCTAATCTGTTTGGCCCATATTCACTAAGGCAGGGGTCCAGTCCTCAACCCCCCCCCCCATCTCACCCCCAACAGGTCAGGATATACCAGCTTCAGCACAGGAGGCTCAGTTGAAGACTGAGTCTCTGATTGAGGCACCTGTACTGAAGCAGGGACTGATTGAGCCACCTGTGCTGAAGCAGGGACTGATTGAGCCACCTGTGCTGAAGCAGGGACTGATTGAACCACCTGTGAGAAGGGATATCCAGAAAACATGACCTGTTGGGGGGCTAAAGGGTGCAAAGCTTTAGCTGAGCATATCTGAACGCCCATGCATTTGAATGGGAGTTTGGGCTGTGCTACAGTTTAGCACGGAGTGAATATGGGCCTTTGTCGGATAAACTTGAACAAAAGAATCAAGAAGGATCAGGACTCGGCAGCACTTACCGAAAGGTGTCTTCTCCTCTTAAATGCAGACGATGCCACCTTAGAACTGATGAAAACGCCTCGCTGCTCTCTGCCCGACCTGTCCCAATCGCAAGCCACACGGAGGAAGCGAAACGCACAGCCGCTGGCCAAGTGGAATAAGAGGAATTTGTCCTGGAGGTAGGCATCAATCTTTCATTTACTCTGTGACATGATATGCAGGCACTCGCCAGATAATGATGGATTACGACGTTATGGTTTGGGCAATGGGATTGCAAGGATTAAACATTTAAATCCTCTACAGATCAAAAGTGCGCCTGGACTTTCAATCTCCTCTTTTATTTGCTTACCCACATACTTTGCTGAAGTGTAGCAAGTGGCACTGATGCTTTAGCTTCCTCTCTGTTGGAATGCAGTAAATGACCCCTCCTCAGAAAAAAAGGGTAATTTAGAATTCAGAGAAGACCAACGAGAGGAACTTGCCTAATTGCCAGTGACATTCATCCATTGGCAGCCTCTAAAACGCCTGTGGTTCCTGGTGGAAGTTAATGGAAGCAAAATCACATAACGTTTTTGGACTGGTTTAGATTGACAGTACTTGGGCTTCTTAGAGAAAATGGTGTTAACAAAAGCTGAGCCTCTAAGGCAGGGTTGGCCAACTGCAGTCCTCAAGGGCCACCAACAGAAGCTGGGATATCCTTAAAACCTGACCTGGTTTGACCCGGAGATTCCGGGTTTCGGCACTTACCTCCGGGCTACGGGTTTAGCCTTTCAATCTCCGGGTGGCGACGGGGTGCGGCTGCGTCTCCGGCATTCTGCGGTATTCTCCTGCAACTCCCCCCTCCAACTGCAGTGATCATGGCTGCGCGGGCGTCATATGACACCACGTTGTCATGACAACGGGATGCTATGTAATGGCATGACGCGACGTGGCGTCACCTTGCCTTGACAACGTGACGCCGCGTAGCGTCATGACGTCATGTAGCATCCCGTTGTCATGGCAACGCGGCCTCCTTTGACGCCGCGCTGCCATGTTCACGGACGTTGGAGGGGGAGTTGCAGCAGGATGCCGGGAGCCGCCGCCGCACCAAATAAGGGCATTTATCGTTTTACATTTTCTCCGGGTTGGCTATCAGTAGAAGGTGGCAACCCTGCCTGTTGGTGGCCCTTGAGGACAGGGAGTTGAGCCACTCCTGCTCTAAGGCCTCTCTGTCTGTAAACTGTAGACCTGTGGAAAATCAACACATGCTTTCTTTAAACATGTGTGTGACAAGAGCGCCCTCTGGAGACACAGACCACAATTATTATTTTATTCATAAAGTGTCAATCACGTACACAGCCACACACAGGTTTAGCCTACGGAAAAGAGACCAGATATGGGGAATGAGGGTAAGATCTTCAAACATTCACATAAATAGCAGGGGGGGAAGAATACTTGGCCACAAAGCTAACATTCTAGAATGACTTCAATGGCAGCAGCAAAATCCAGAAGGTGAGACGTACATGAATGTTACTTGATGTCTGCGCTCCATGTGAATGCATTGTTACAAATCAATCAGCTTTCTAAAAATACTTTAGATGTGTCCAATACTGTAAATATGTTTTAGAGCAAAATAAGCCTAGCCAACTATTTTTATTCGGGTCCACACAAATATATTATATTAATGGCAGTGGACAGTACACTGTACATAGAACAATGCAGGTGCAATTAGCTTATTTGAAGATGTTGTTTTGCTAATAATGATTATTTTCTTCTCGATTGCAGGGTCCGGACTTTTCCCAAAGATTCGCCATTGGGTCACGACACCGTAAGGGCGCTCATGTACTACGCCCTGAAAGTCTGGAGTGACATCACCCCACTGAACTTCCATGAAGTGGCCGGAAATAACGCCGACATTCAAATCGACTTTTCAAAAGCAGACCACAACGACGGGTACCCATTTGATGGCCCTGGGGGTACAGTAGCTCACGCCTTCTTCCCAGGGGAGCATCACACAGCTGGGGATACTCACTTTGATGACGAAGAGTCATGGACCTTCCGATCATCAGGTATGTCAGGGTAAGAACATTTGATAGAGGGACAAATCCAGAATCATTGGGGCTCAGGGCTCAAACGTCTCCACCCCCAACCCCCATCTTGAGTGAAACTCACTTCCAAAAATGCAGATTTGTTCATCTGGGTTGATTCCCATTCATATCAAGGCTTTTTTTTAATGCATTCGGGCTGAGTTTCACTCATATGCAGGCAGTTTCATTCATTCGGAAGGAGTCAAACTCATTGAAAGGCAATTTTACCCTTTCCCAGGAAGAATGGAATCAGCAATTGCATCGGAGGCTTACTCATTACTAGCATCAAAGCCTTAATTTGCCTATGCGTTGTACTCACTAAATGTAATGTAATTCAATAAAGGCAATGATTCTCATTAGTATTTTCATCCCTCTAGTGCTGTAGAGACATGCAATGCTCTAAAGGATTTAACAGGAATTGTGACTCCTAAATATTGATATCTCGTATAAATTCCGGAGCACTTTACAATTCTAATGTGATTTCCCAAGTGCCACAGAACGTGAGCGTTAAGTGTCTGAGGCTGGAATGGAAACCAGAAGCTGAGCGCTCTTCAGGCCAACACTTTAACCACCATACCTCATCACAGTTTAGCATATTAATGCTCAGATGTTTCCTGCGTCCAGCACCTACTCAGAATGCTCATGGTCACTGTTTCGCTTCCAGATGTTCATGGTATGGATCTGTTTGCTGTAGCAGTGCACGAGTTTGGCCATGCTATTGGCTTGACTCACATTTCTACCATGGAGTCTATAATGAGGCCGTATTATCAAGGACCAGTGGGGGACCCGCTCAAGTATGGCTTACCCTACGATGACAAAGTTAGAATCTGGCAGCTGTATGGTGAGTTCCTTCTGCTCAGTACAACTTCTATTTTCCAATTCACAACCATATTTATTTGGTCCCTTTTGCCATTAACAATACAGCATCAACCTCGTCTCCCAACATCACTTCTACAAAGTCATCAGTTTAGGTTCTCAACCCCAACAGAAGGATTTCCTGTTAATTACTTAGGAGGGAATTTGCTAGACTCAGGACACATAATGTGACATCGCCTAAAGCAGGAGTGGGCGTTATGTTCCCTGAGTTACTGTCGTTTTCACTAAGCTATTTATGTAAATATAACAGCCGTCATTGAACACATTGGCATAGGCTTAATGTCATGTTATTCCGTCGCTATGCAAGTCTTGTCATTACTTCAGGTTAAAAATGAATCCTTTGATGGAGTGGAGAGAGAGAGAGAAGAGGAAAATAGTGCTATGTTATTTAAATTATGCCTAACTGGTGTAAATCAAGAAACAAAGAAGTCCAGAGCAACATCCAATGTGGCACAAATACACAGTGAAATACCTATATATCTCTTGAAAAGGGGTCATTTAGTGAACCCTTTGGCCAAAGAGTATAAGCCTGCGAACCACTTTCAAGGCATGACCATAATATCGCAGGTCCTAACACTAACTGATTAAAATCCTTATTTACCTCTATAATTAGAGGCAGGGTGGTCCTGGCAATGAACCTGTCGCAACCAGCTGCATGAAAAGAAAACCTGCTTACTTGGACAGTGGGCAGGGGCGAACTTTAAACCCTGGGTGGGAGGAGCCACTAACCTCCAAAACAGCTGAGACCAGCTGGAGAGATTTCAAGATATACAGATATAGGTATTTCACTGTGTATTTTTGTCACATTGGATGTTGCTCTGGACTTCTTTGTTTCTTGTTTTATACAATTAGCCACGCCCAGTAGCACTCCTTTTGACATACACACACACACATATATATATATATATGTATTGTGGTAATTTGGGGGGGTTTCTGAGAGCTTGCAGGGTATCTGTGTGTTTGTTAACTGGTGTAACTCACATCCATTCAAACACTACAAAGCCCTATTTCGGGTTCTGCTTGGGAGTAACGCAAGGTTTAGCTATTACTTAAATAATGTAACATTATTTCACCGCATTAACCTTAACAGAGTTAACAGAATAGGGGATGAGGTAACGCCTCATTTGCATATTTGCATCTCATTATCATCAACTTCCAGATTGTAAGCACTCTGGGCAGAGATGTATTTTTCTATTATTATTACCGTTTTATTTGTGAAGCGCCAACAAATTCCGAGGCGCGGTATAATGGGGGTACAGAGTTATGTATATTACATAAAGCGTTACATACGGGTGAGAACAAACAGATGCATAAACATGCACAAACAGAAAGGTTCCCTTAGGAATGCACTCAGATGGATGTAGTGAGGTAAGTGAAATATAATTAAAATACCTTTAATAATAGATACACAATAAAACTAAATTTGTATAGAGGGGTGTGGTAAGAAGGTCCGGGACCACCCCCTAATAACAGAACAAAAACGTTTCCACTAAAAGTAAATAGGAGAGGAGACCTAAAGTAACACTACAAGTGGCCAGTTGGTATATATGCTACGATATTGATTCCAATAGGAAAAAGTACCCTCCTGCAATGGAGTGGTGCTATTAACTAAGAAACTGGCAGCATAATAAAATAATATCTGCCAGTACTAAATCTATAGGAATATAATCAAATAGCACAAAAGTAGTAACCAAAAAATGGCCAATAGTAAGTACAGAAAATAGTGTCATATAACATGAGTAGCGGCGTGTGGTCACAGCTCAAGCGCACTATGGTATATAATACTAACCTACTAGCATATTATTATCAAAATCCATAAATGAGGACACTGTAGTAAAGACATATACCCTAACTAGGGCGAGCATAAAGTATTCATATATAACGCCCTGAGGCACGGTTCAAAGACCGTATCAAGTTATAGCCTCTTGAACCTGAGATATCAAGAACACTTACAAATGTATGAGAAGCAAATGTCCATGAGGTAATATAGGGTAGGATCGTCACACTTCATCACACAGAAAGTGTAATGAGTGTAATAATAGTGTCCTTAAAATAAAGTCAGACCCTAAATAAGTGTGACAGAAAAAATGTAGAAATACATGCTGATAAAATGTGAGTGCTACAAGGTCATAGCGCTTATAGTAGGTATAAGAACAATACAGACATCAGAAGTCATACTTATTGTCAGTTACCAATACAGTATAACACGGAGTTGCAATGCTCCTGGTAAAGCCCTATCAAGTGTATAGTAACATTGTATAGTACAGGCATACCCCGGTTTAAGGACACTCACTTTAAGTACACTCACTTTAAGTACATCTCGCTCAATAGGCAAACGCCAGCTCACGCATGCGCCAGTCAGCATGTCCTGAACAGCAATACCGGCTCCCTACCTGTACCGAAGGTGTGCGCAAGTGGGGAGACTATAGAGCCTGTTACACATGCCTTATTTACATCAGTTATGCACGTATATGATGATTGCAGTACAGTGCATGCATCGACAAGTGGGAAAAAGGTAGTGCTTCACTTTAAGTACATTTTCGCTTTACAGACATGCTCCGGTCCCATTGCGTACGTTCATACGGGGTATGCCTGTATAAGGTGGGCTAAGCAACAATGTACTTAGCTTGTTGTGATCACCATGAGCTCTTGCATATTGCCCATAGAAGGAACACGGATAGAGATTCCAGTCGCAATGTAGCTGGCGTGTGTGTCCGTGTACCGAGCGCTGAGGGGTGACGTCACGTCCTGAAGCCACCTGACATATGTTTCGCGCTGGAGCGCGCTTTTTCAAAGGAGAACAAACATGCACAAACAGATGCAAGGCTTACCGAGGCCCCGCACTCTTCCCCAAATCATTTAAATGAAATGTCGGGGATCGCGCGCAAAGCCTCTGTAAGTTCCCTTACCTTGTCTCCGGCGGCTTCTTGCGACGCTTCGCCACGGCAACGCGGTGTCAAATGATGCCGCTGGGTAACATGATGCCGCGTGGCCATGGCAATGTTACGTCACATAACCTTGTGACGTCAGAACGCCGGAGACAAGGTAAGGAGGGGCACGAGCAGGGGGGTGGGCAGCAGGCAGGGGGGCACAGAGAAAAAAGTTTGCGCACCCTTGATCTATTATATTATTGTAATATAATGCCCTGCCCTTTTTTTATTTATATTGTAAGGCAATGTGTACATTGGCGTTTTATATGTATGTATATATATATATATATATATATATATATATGTGTGCTCATTTGCATGTCATTTCCCAGAATCCCTTGCTGCAGTGGAAGTGCTGTGTGCTGGGTGATAATGGGGAAAGGCGGGGTTGCAGACCTGCCTTAGACATGCAGATGAGCATACAGTTGTATTTACATATATATATATATATATATGTATATATATATGTATATACATACATACATCTCTTTGCTTCATGCCCCTCTCATAATAAAAGAAGAAGCTGCCTGCGCAGTGGGTATCGTACTCTAATTGGAAAATGCCTAATCTAGAATATCCAATTACTGTGTGGAATTATCGGTTCTTCCTTTTCTGTTGGGATGCAGTGTTTGTGAAATTAGTTTTTGAGCAAGACGCTGTCTTATTTTCTGTTCCAGTGTCCCACATGGCTTCTAATGCTTCATCCTCTCTCATCCCAGGAGTCCGAGAGTCTGTGTCCCCCACAGCAAAGCCAGAAGTATCCAGAGCCGAAGACCACCCTCTTCTGCCTGATATGCCAGAGAACCGCTCTACTATTCAGTAAGATGTCACTCATTGTTGAGAAATGACCATGTATCAAATGTATTTATTTATAAAATGTGTTACCAGGGAGTAATACATCGAGAGTTACCTCTCGTTTTCACGTATGTCCTGGGTATAGAGTTATGATGACAAATAATACATGGTTACACATACATAGTTACATTAAGTGAGCAGGGTTATACATTATATACAAGACATTGCATGCCCAGTTATATGTTATAGGCGTATGTAACAGTTACAGACCAGATTAAAATGTGAGACAACTTTAGTTTTGAAAGAATTTAGACTGGTGGCGGCTGTGAGAGTCTCCGGTAGGTTGTTCCATATCTACATACAGAGCATATTCATAGTCGAGAATATGTCACTCTCGAGAATGCAGTTTCATGTTCTAGTAACCGTATCGCAGGGCCACCGACAGGGGGGGACAGTCTGGACTCCGGGCCTGGTGATGGAGAGAAAATAGTTGATATGATCCACAAATTGCATAATGACGCAAAGTTGTCCTGGTTCGAAAGTCTTTTTGGATATAGTCCAACAGCCACTAGTGTGTTCCATTTTTTGATACATGCAAACGTAGCTTTATTAGTAAGTACAATAGTAATGTTTGCTATTCAATTATATATGTGTTGTAAGTGAAAGTAATTTATTGGAAACACTAAAAGTCTCATCGCTGAGGCCCATAAGTCCCAGAAAAATCTTCTATTGAAATTCCGATAGTGCCAATGCATTGAGAGGGGTTTCGTAGATAGAGTTTTGGGGTTCAAATGCCAGCTTGACTGAAGAAGCCATTTAAAGGGTTAATTTTGCATGCTCTGTTTGTTATCCTCTCTTTCTGAGGATAACAAACTGTGTATCATTGAATTCCTGCAAAAGGTGACAGCATTTGATGAGGGTATAAGGGTTATGGCTGCAAGAGCACCTGGTATATCAGCAGCTGCCAAAATTCTAGTGACTGCAGGATTAGTTAAAAAGGGAGGCGCAGTTTTGCCTATAGAGGACAGGCTCAATGGAATTCATATAACCAGGAACATAGGGGAAGGGGACGTGGCAGGGAAAGCCGTTGTGAACGGGGAGATTCTCAGAATTCCCCCCCAGATGCCTTTGTCTCCTGCTCGCAACCATAACATGTGACTAGATCAGCAGGGAGCCTTCTGGAGGATGTTGCAGTGAGGGCCTGCTGGAGGTTGTCTTTGGGGCTGACACTCTCCCCCTACCTTCTCTCTCTCTCCCCACTTCTCTCTATTCCCCCTTCGCTCTCCTCTCCCCCTTCTCCCCTATTTCTCCTCCCCACCCCCAGGGTCCATAACTAACCCCTACAGACCCTTACCTCCAACCCCCAACCCTCCAGACCCCATATCACACCCCCCCCCCCCCCGCCCCTCCTGGAGACACCAAGTGCACCAGGGGGGAGGGTTTAACAGGGAGGTGGGGGGGAAGCTCCTTTAATATGTCATAGGCCCTAAGATTTCTGTTGGCAGCCCTGCGTATTGGTCCTGAAGCAGTGTACTGTTTGCTGTAGGTTGTGATACCTTGAAGTGGAGCAACCTAACCGTTTTCTATAGGGTAAATTATAGTGTACATAGCTTTCCAAACCTCATAGGTCTCTTCTTCAAGATCCATCTTCAAGGAATAACCGTGGACCCAGACATAGATATACCTGGTGGTCAATGACTCGAACGAGTCTGCTTTGGGAGTTCTGGATTAATGAGGAATGAAATGATGGATGGATTTGCATCATACGCTCATGAGGTCATTTTCCACGTGCCTCTCAAACACAATTCACTATTCTTCTCATATTTGCATACAATGTTAGGCTTAGAAGCTGATGGCTTCCTAATGGTATGCAAATGATCAAGACGTCAGTGCAGAAGCCCACCAAATTTATAACATGCCTTTATTGAGCAAGACCTCTTTCCAGTGAGTGACACTGCTTTCTACTGAGTGAATCTGCCCTCACAGTGAGTCTTGTATGACAGTCCTAGATAGACACAAGTTGACACTAAATATGAACCACTTGGCCAGGCAAGTCCATTTTCCATTCGTTTCTGTGATTACACCCAGACTGTGAGATTTCTGATTTTAAAAAAAATGGTGCAGTATAGAAAATAAATACAGCAAAACATTCCGTATACATGTCCATATATCCTCTACTCTCCTTCCTTTTAATCAGACCTCGGAAAGATGAGCCTGACAGATGTAATACTCATTTTGACGCCGTTGCTCACATCCGAGGAGAAGCATTCTTCTTCAAAGGTAAAAACTGCCATTCCGATACATTGTAGCAACTGTCAACTCAACTACAGTACCGTTGTTTGTTCTACTTTTTGAATATGAAGCTGATGAATCCCATTACTCCAAGTAATATAAGGGGTCGTCTAAGAATATACTTCTTTTTGAACAATTGCAACTGAACTAAAACTGCTTCCACAACTTAATTTGTGAACAAATGGGTACTTAAATGCTAAGCAAACAGCCCTGAATCTATAGCAGAGGCACTGAATCAAAGATAATGTTTTCATCTTTCCAAACCTCCCTGGGGAGAGTGTAATTCTGACACCATCTGTTCCTTATTTGTGTGTGCGCCAAAATGCTAGGATCCCGAAAATACTGAGCCACTGACTTCCTGGGGGGTTCTTGTAACCTTTGATTCAGTAACCTGGAATCTCCATTTGTCTAGGCAAGTACTTCTGGAGGCTGACGCGCAATAAGCATTTGGTCTCCCTGCAGCCGGCCCAGATCCATCGTTTCTGGAGGGGCCTCCCTCTGAACATGGACAGTGTGGACGCGGTCTATGAAAGAACCACTGACCACAAGATAGTCTTTTTCAAAGGTAAGCAGCTAGACTCGGGGTGGCTAGCTCCAGTCCTCAGGAGCCACCAACCGATCAGGTTTTCAAGATATCCCTGCTTCAGCACAGGTGTGGCTTAACCAGTGGCTCAGTTTTCGACTGAGTTGGCCAACACTGAGCTAGATTAACCCCTTTAGTAGTATGTGCTCGGAAAGTATTGGTGTTAAACATGGCATCGGATACAAAAATCCCTCGCCTCTGTTGTGTTACAATCTTTAGGCCATCGTTACTAAATCAGGCACCTTATGGCCTATTCAAATGAATGAACTGTAAGGTGCAGTAAGGCTTAGTAAGTAGGACTCACAATGTCTTATGTATTCAATATGATTATGAATCTGGGAAATACCTACTGTATCTATTAGAGCAGGGGTGCGCAAACTTTTACGTCTGCGCCTCCCTGCCTGCTCTCCCCCCCTGCTCACACCCCCTTCCCCCCTTACCTGGTCTCCAGCATTTTTTGACATCACAGTGTTATTTGACTCTGCGTTGCCATGGCGACGCGTCGCCAGAAGCCGCCAGAGACAAGGTAAGTGACATACAGAGGCAACGCGCGCTCCCACCCCGGCATTTAATTTAAATGCTTTGGGGAAGAACGCGGGGCCTCTATAAGCACCGCGCCCCCCCAGAAAATGTTGCACCCCCCCCCCCGTTTGTGTAGCCCTGTATTAGACAGTGTATTGAAGTCAGCAAGAAGTAGGTACTCGTGCTTCAGATAACGCAACATACTGTATCTAGGTCTGCATTTTAAGAACGTCTCCCTTCGTTGATCCCAATTTCCCACCTCCTCTCACCCCCCCTCCCCGACTCTTTTAGGCGACCGATACTGGGTTTTCAAAGATAATAACGTGGAGGAAGGATACCCCCGCCCCATTACAGACTTTGGATTGCCTCCGGGGGGTGTGGATGCCGCCTTCTACTGGTCCCACAATGACAAGACGTATTTCTTTAAGGACAACCTCTACTGGCGCTATGACGACCAACAGCACCGGATGGACGATGGGTATCCAGTAGAGACCATGCCGTGGAAGGGTATCCCAGCCACGCTAGATGATGCTATGGGATGGTCAGACGGTGAGTGTCCGATATTGTCCCGTAGGGTAGGGAAACATCCAGGTATTTGCAGGACAGGATACCGGGGGACATACTGCAAGCGATGTACAGTGCTGAGTAAAACATGCATGTCAGCAGCTGTGGTCAACAGGTTTGTACCTATTGTATTTTTTCACTCTTGAGGCAACAATGGAAGTAACAATTGCATTAAAACTTCCTAATCCAGGGATTCTATTCGTATTAGAGATGGGAAAATGTGTCGAAATTCACTTTGTGCTCCCCCCCCCCCCCCCCCGATGTACAGCAAATAAAAATCCTACTTGTGAGCACATTCACACGTCTCACACATGTCCGCAACCCTGCTTTTCCCCATTATCTCTTAGCATACAGCGCTTCCACTGCAGCTAGGGATTCTGGGTAATGACATGCAAATGAGCACACAGTGTCACCTTTTACTTGACGTCCATTTTAACATGGAGCCCTATACGTTTATGCCTGCCGTGTT
The DNA here is from genome assembly GCF_040206685.1 of Ascaphus truei. NCBI lineage: Eukaryota > Metazoa > Chordata > Amphibia > Anura > Ascaphidae > Ascaphus > Ascaphus truei. The sequence goes on along the minus strand of NC_134495.1, from coordinate 14,682,982 downwards.
ACACAGCTTTTCAGCACAGCCTGGGTTACAGAAGTGCAGAGCCAGTAACCCTACGCACAGACAGCTTTTTCAATTTTGGGGGTCTCTTCAGTGTCAGGCTGGTTATACCGGCTTTTGCAATGTGAAGTTGGAAAAAGGTTTCAACCCCACATAAAAGTTTTGCATATCGTTCAATAAAAACATACTGTATTTGTATTTAAATTGGACCTTTGTGGATGGGTTTCCGCAATTTACACGTAGCCCGGGGCCCCAAAAAGTCTTAAGATGGCTCTGATCTCAACCAGATAAAAAAAATCCAGTTTCTTTCTCAGAAACATCTGAATTTCAATGCAAATTAAATCACTTTAGCTATTGTAGAACTCAAGAGTTCCATTTTGGGTCTTATGCTGAAACAGACACAACTGAGCTTCTTGCCTTTGCTTCCAGGGGCGACGTATTTCTTCAGAGGCAAAGAGTACTGGAAAGTGGTCGACGGCAACATGGAGGCCGAGCAAGGTTACCCACAATCCACTGCAAGGGACTGGCTAGTATGCAGTGACATTCAGTCGGATGGGCCAAGCGCCGAAAGCAACCGGCCTGGGGCCCGCTCCAGGCAGGGAAAGCAGGATGAGAGCAGGTCGGAAAACGGTTACGAGGTCTGTTCCTGCACGTCGTCGGCAGAACCCCTCCGCGCCAGCATTTCCACCGACCTTCCGGCGCCCCTGGCGATCATCGTATTTACAGCGGCCTTGGTCTCATTCCTATGATGCTGCAATCTTGTCGGACTCTTTTCCTCGCGCCAGAGACTCGAGGGTCAATCAAAGCGACCCCCCCAACCCCCACCAGTGCCGCCCTCCTTTCGGCCTCACATTCCGAGGAGCTTGGAAATAAAAAGATACCAAATTCTCCATGAGAAACGTACTTCAATTTTATTTTTTATTTTTACGATAATGTTCTGTAAAACAAGTGCTCGAATTATTGGAAAAATAGAAGGGGGGATCTGACGGTGTGAGCCTAAGGATTGATAGGGACAGGCCTCTTAGCGGAAATACTGATTGTTAAAAACGTACGGTGACCCGCAAAGGCGATGCTTTGCCATGGACACTTTGTAACTGTCCGAGAGATCTTTGACCTTAGCACTGCAAAGTCTGCCAAAGTCTATGAAGATTGTATATAAAAGTATTACCAAACTCGGGAAACAAAGGCGCCTGGTTAAAACAAGAAAGAAATAATCTGGTGCTGATTTTTTTTACACATTCATTTTGCAGCCGGGAGACTTTGATGGATAGATCTCTGCAGGTTTGGGGGGAGTCCCTTTAGCTCTCCCTATGGTTGTGCATGAGATTAGTCACTCAGAGTAGTAATGTGGCCCAGCCTTCCCAAAATGACCTTGTAATTTGAGCACTGCCACCAGTGAATTCTGTATTTCTGCTTCTTTGGATATCTGATGACCAGTTGTACAATAAAGAGACACCTCCTGTTTACATCAAGAGACGTGCGCGGCTGGTTTTCTTCTGAGGTCTGATGCTGTTTTGCTGCTGGAAGGATCCATAACCCCAGCAGTGCGTTGGTGAGGCTTGTGATAGTAGACCTAGGTTGATTCAAGGCTAGGGGTAATCAACTCCTGTCCTCAAGGGCCACCAACAGTCAGGTTTTCAGGATTTCCCTGCCTCAGCACAGGTGGCTGTCTTAAACTGAGCCACTGATGGAGCCACCTGTGCTGAAGCAGGGATATCCTGAAATCCTGACCTATTGGTGGCCCTTAGGGTGGCCAGGTGGCTTCTCTAAAAATACTGGACACAATGGTGAAAGGTGCGATGTGCTGGAGACACACACACACACACACACACACTTTTCACCGCTCCACGCGGTTTCCTCCTCTCCTTGGCCCCACCCCCAAGCTCCTGACACCTCGTCCTAATTGGCTACATTACCCAGCAGCAACCAATCAGGATGGAAGAAGCTGTCCAGCCCCCTAGCAACAGCCCAGCTCTCTCCCTGCTCTGGGAAATCCTACGGGCCCCCCAAGCCGGTCAGGTCACTATGTCCAGAGAGGCAATACATGTCCAGTATTACCTCTACATTTTCAGTGTTCAAATACAGGACAGTCCAGTTCAATACTGGACACCTGGCAACCCTAGGGCTGGAGCTGGCCACCCCTGGCCTACACTATAGACTTCAGCGTTGTGAATACCGGGCAGGTCACCAAAAGCTGCTACAACGTAATCCTCAACTTGTCTGAAAGATAGTGTACATTCACCCATGTCGGATTGAACAGTAATGTAATGTTTTGTACACAATCCATTGCAGCAAGAGTTTAAATGGAAGCATGACGTACAGATAGGCACAACTGTCTCCCACGCTAAAAAATATGCCAGGCGAAACACCAGGGGGCAGGCTAGACTGGTTATACGCTCCACGCCGGATTGCTATTTTGAGTTGTTTGATCTCGCAATAATAACCCATGGACTCAGAGTGCTATGTGTGTCACAACAATGTGTGGCTCAAGGACACAATGCAGAGGGATACACAAAGATACAACTAAAAATAGAATATTGCATTGGTGTTTTATAGTATCGATAAATAAAGCTGTGAAACATTAATTAGCAGAGCTCTTACATTGATATGACATTAAACCGTGATTCCCAACAGGGGGTTCGCTAACCCCTAGGGGTTTGTGAGGGGTCTCCAAGGGGTTTGTCCCCCCAAATCTGTAATAACGGATCCCAGGCAGTATAACGGGTTCCTGAGCCCGTGTGGGGACTGCGCACTTAGTAATGCCGCAAACTGCAGCCTGGCGTGGGTGTTATAGCTCTCGCTCACTACGAGAGCTATCAAAGTTGCTTCCCACAATGCTTTGCATCCACAACAGCAAGGCATTGTGGAGCGTGACTTTGGAAGCTGCCGCAGTGACAGCTATACCCCCCGCCCCATGCTGCCTGCACACACAGAGGGGCAGTTTGGGGCCTTATTAAGCGTGTGTTCCCCCACAACCTCAGGACACTATACTGTCTGGGATCAGGCACACAGGTTTGCTAGCGATAGTTTGATGAGATTAATTGAGGCAATATGATTGATTAATTAATTAGGATTTCGCAGAACAAATAGCACAGGGTGGACAATGTAAAAAGGAATGTGGGTGTCACTAGGATTAAAAACAAATTCAAGACATGAAATAAAACACTACATTTTGAAATGTTTAACAAACATTGAATTCAATGGCAGACAAGGACTCGTTAGTCTGTTCTTTCCGTCTCCTTACTAAGGGATTGATTCTATAAAGTCTGAAGCCAATGCGAGTGTTTCTGCGATCTGCCCCATCAGAGCTTACAGAACCAACCTCGCTGAGTTATCTGCTAATAACAATATTCTATAGCAGGGACGGCCAACCCCAGTCTCCAAGGGCCACCAACAGGTCAGGTTTTCAGGATATCCCTGCTGGCTTAATCAGTGGCTCAGTCATCATCATTGAGCCACCTGTGCTGAAGCAGGGATATCCTGAAAACCTGACCTGATGGAGGCCCTTGGAGACTGGAGTTGGCCACTCCCTGTTCTATACTTATGGATACCCTCCAATTGCACCTATTTAGCAGGTACATTACATGTTGTTGGGGTCCTGTAAGACCAGCTGTCCCTATTAAAGGGACAGGTTTGTGTGTGTGCTAAGCTGCATAGGTTAAGGGACTTACATAGGAATTATTTTGAATAACTCCATCCAGTACAAGTAGAATAACTACAGTGGTACCTATTCTTATGTGCACAACGCTGCAGGGTCTGCAGCCCTTCATGTGGTTGCAGTGTGGCCACACATTGCAGGTACTTTGCTTTGAAGAGCATACAGTGTATATTTTGGAGGTTGAGGCTCGAGCGCACAGCACGAATTTTAATGGCATGAACTGAACCCGCACACTTCTGTATTCAACAACACTTAAACCACAAGTCCACGCCCTCTCCCCCTAACCTCTGATCTCCTAATCCTGAGGTAGTCTTGTGTCTATACCAGGGGTTCTACACCCCAGTCCTACTTCACTGCAAGTAGTTTCCACAGCCAGGGGGGTATATGATCATTCAAGTCACACCAAATAAAAGTATCATCCAGGGGGTGGGTGACTGACTGCCTGCCTGCGTGGGTGACTGACTGCCTGCGTGGGTGGGTGACTAACTGCCTGGGTGGATGGGTTGGTGGGTTGGTGGGTGACTGACTGCCTGGGTGGATGGGTTGGTGGGTGACTGACTGCCTGGGTGGATGGGTTGGTGGGTGACTGACTGCCTGGGTTGGTGGGTGACTGACTGCCTGGGTGGATGGGTTGGTGGTTGACTGACTGCCTGGGTAGGGGACTGCCCGGTGGGTGACTGAATGACTGCCTGTGTGCGTGGGTGATTGAGCGACTGACTGCCTGGGTGGGTGACTGAATGACTGCCTGGGTGGGTGACTGTCTGGGAGGGTGGGTGAGTGAGTGCCTGGGTGGGTGAGTGACTGCCTGGGTGGGTGACTGACCATGACCGGGTGGGTGCTGCTTCCTGCTTCCCTGCCCACCATATGCTTCCTCCCCTGCCCCCAATCCCTGCGACTGCTACCCGGGGTGGGAGGTAGGCTCGGGAGGGGGTGGGTGGCGGGAGGAAGGTGTGCTGGGGGGGGGGGGCACAGGAGGTAGGCTGAGGGGGCATAGACTGGCAGGCTAATTCCTGCGTGAGCATTCCCCCCCACCCCCGGCCCCCGAGGCTGCTGCCTGGGGCAGGGAGAGCTTGATTGGTGGGCGCAGTGGGAGCTGGGTTGGCGGGTGCAGGCTCGCACGGCGCTTCCCCTCCGTTGGGAGCAGGGGGAGCGGGCCCACAGGCAGCTTCCCTGTGCATGCGCCGAGACCTCTGCGCATGGGGATCGCCGGCAATTTTTCATTTGTTCTGACACTATTTTTTTTTTTTATGAAATGGGCACGGCCGCGCAGGGGGCCCGGGCGGCTGGGCCCCCTGACTCACCGGGCCCTGGACGCCAACCCCGGCAGACCCACCCTGTTGGCAGCCCTGAAAGTAGAAACCAGGACACATTAAAATATTGTTTATAAAACAAATTACATGACTTAAAATAAATATTATATTGGTATTTGCCTAATAGTGTCCCCAATTATGCTGTATTTGTGATTTATTTCAGTTTCCTAACATAACACAAACTCTCGAGCGTAGCAAAATGATGGTTTGGTTTAAATTAACTTTATTTCTCACCGTCCAGGGGGAGCATATAGGGAGAAAAGACAACCATACACAACGATCTAAGCTAGCTCAAACTCCTACACCCACCACATCATGAATATATATATTTATGTCAAAAAGAGTGCTAATGAGCGTGGCAAACATATACAACAAAAGACAGGGGTGCCCAATGCTACATCCAATTGACAAAACATATAAAGTAATAAATATAAAGTTTAAATACTTCAATAATAATAATATTAATTAATAATTAGTATGTTCCTCTAGAGTCAGGTAAGGATGTACTTCCACTCCAGATATCAGAGGAGACGAATCTCGACAAGGAGGGGAGATACAAAGAAAAAGAAACATATCCATAGCACAGATCAATATGATAAAAAGTAAATATTTATGTAAAAACTTTCTCCCACACTCCGCGCCCTGATGGCAGGGGTGGAGGCGTGGGGCTCCTCCTCTCCTCAACCGGTCTTACCGTAACCTTCCCATCCGTCTCTCCCTTTCCTTTCCTTCTTTGGAGGCTCACACTTTCCAGCTTATTCTCCTTTCCCTCTCCACGTGGCGGTCAGCTATCGCCCATCGACCTCTACTCATCCCCCTTCTTTCTCTCCTCCGACTCTCCTGGTCTTCTCCTTTGGGAGACTTCAACTGCCATATGATGACCCTTTTCTCTGTCTAACCTCTTCCATTGGACTTAACCAATAGACTTCAGCCAGCACTCAAAAAAACGACCACTACATGGACCTGTTTTTAACTAAAAAAAACTTTTCTGACTTTTCCATTTCCCCCTTTTCTCTCTCTTACCATCATCTCATCTCATCTCATTTTCTCTCTCTCACTTCTCCCCATCTTCACCTCATGGCTCTTTATTCCACTTTGCGCTCTTCCCTCTGCTCTGCTATATACTGACAAGCTGGTCAGGAACTACAACTCTGCCCTATCATCCTCTCTTGATCTACATGCCCCTCTTTCTCACTGCCATTCTCATCCCTTCTTACCCTAGACCCTGGCTAAACTGCCACACACGCATGCTCAGCTCCTGCACTCACTCCTCTGAACGCCTCTGGAGGAAATCACAAAGTCAATATTAAGTCTACTTTGGTACCTTTCCCGCCTCCTTCAAAGCCGCAACAGTTATACCATTACTCAAAAACAGCAAGCTTGACCCTACCTGTCTATCCAATTATCACCCTGTCACCCTCCTGCCTTTTGCCTCTAAACTCTTTGAACACCTTGTGTTCTCTCGCTTATTCCATCTCGTCACCACCTACTCTCTCCTAAATCCTCTACAACAGCGATGTCCAATAGGAATTCAATGCTAGCCACATGTGGTTGTAATTGTCCCATATTCGCCACATTCTCGTGTCAGTCCTAATAGCGTCGCGCTCGTGAGTCACGATGCTCACCGCATTGCGCCCCCTCTTTCTTACACACCCCTCCCTATCTCATACACCCACCTCTCCCTCCTCCTTTTCCTTCACCTCTCTCTCTATGCCTCCCACCTCGCTCACTCTCCCACACCCCCACCTCTCTCCCCCACACCACCACCTCTCTCCCCTTCCCCCAATACACATGCCAAGCCCCCTTCCCTCAATACACACACTAAGCTCCCCACCCCCAATAAAGACACTAAGCCTCCCCACCCCCAATACACATAACCCCTCACACCCCAAATGCAAATAACCCACACACCCCAAATACACATAACCTCCCATGACAAATACACATAATGACCCCCCTCACACTCCAAATACACATAATAACCCCCCCCACACACACACACACATAATAACCACCACGCCCCAAATACACATAATAACCCCCCTACACCTTACCTGGGGGGTGGACTCTAGTGCCACACGGCCAGCCGAGAGCCCCACAGCCGCCGGACAGACGTCTCAGCATCCCCCAGTTGGCAGCCCTGCCTGTCTCCCCGTCTGCCACAACGTAGTGTCCTATCCACCACATGTGGTGAGTGCCGAACATATTGGTCACCACTGCCCTACAATCTGGCTTCTGCTCTGCTCCCTCCACTGAAACACCCCTCAACAAAATAACTATTTACCTCCATGCTGCAAAAGACAGAGGTCATTATACTCTCTGCTCATACTACTCGACCTCTCTGCAGCATTCGACACCGTGGACCACCCTCTTCTCCTTCACATTCTCCATACTCTTGGTATCCGTAACAAAGCTCTATCCTGGATCTCCTCTTACCTCTCCCATCGCACTTTCAGTGTCTCGTTTGGTAACACCTCCTCCTCTATCGGTCTCTCTGTGGGGGTACCCCAGGGCTCTGTCCTGGGACCTCTTCACTTTTCTCTTTACACACTCTCTCTAGGTGACCTAATCACATCTCTAGGGTTCAAATATCACCTCTATGCTGATGACACACACTTTAACCCCTGACCTTACACCTAGGGTTGTCAGGTGGCTTCTCCAAAAATACTGGGCACAATGAGGAAAGATGCGACACGTTCGAGACACACACACAAACACACACCCTCTCACCTCTCTCCGCTCCATGCTGTTTCCTCATCTCCTTGGCCCCACCCACAGGCTCCTGACCCAGTATCACAAGCACGCTGCCTAGGGGGTAACAATTGACCCCTCCCTCACATTCTCCACTCATATTCACAATGTAGCTAAAGGCTGAGATTATACCAAGAGCTGCAGGGCAGCAGCGCTATTATGTGACATCACCCTGCGCTGCCGCCGAGCAGCATCTTGATTATACCGGGGAGACAGGGCAGAGGAGGCCTGGGAGGCGTGGTGAAGGCGTGGCCGTGAGCGTTTCGCCCTCATTGGCTGAATCGATCACGTGAAATGGCAGTCGCCAGAGAAAAACAAATTTTGAAGTCTCTTCCCCAGCCGTCCGCTTTGCAGTTTGGCTGTCACGGGAGACTCCTGTGGCGGGTAGGATCTCGGTGGCCGGAACAGCAGGGAGCGAAGTAGGGGTCACAAGCAGGGGTCCGAGGCAGGCGGCAGGTAGCGAAGTCAGGTAACAAGCAGAGGTCGGCAATGAGGAAACTGGAACAGGACTGGGGAGCAAGGACAGGTCTGGGGGCAGGGACTGAGAACAGGAACAAACAGGGACAAGCCAGATTACCAGCAAGGGCTTTTACTGTGAACAGACTTCTATGATACAGGTACAGGTACAGAAACAGATCAGGAATCAGAGGCATGTGCATTAGGAGTCTGACTTCAAGCAAAGGCAATTGAACCAACCAGGAAGCAGAAGCTATAAAGGACAGAGACAGGAGCAACAAGAAGACAGACAGGCAGACAGAGGAACCCAGAGGAAACAGAAGACAGCAGCACATCCAGTGGATAAAGAAGAACTATAGCTAAGCAGGAGGTCTATGCGATCCTGACATTACTCCCCCCTCTCAAGAGCGTTCTCCGGACGATCCTCCAGGCTCTTCCCGGAGGCCTTGGTGAAAAGAGGACTCAAGGTGACCCACCTCTGGTGGTTTGTCAGCGGGCAGAGGGTACTCCACAGGTACATTGGGTGCTGCAAGGAACCTCCGAATGGGTGCGTTCAACCCAAATGCAGGGGCAGAGACATCAGAAACGTGGGCATCAAAGACGGGTGCAGCCTTTCCACATGAGTCAGTGGAGACACAGAGTTCACTCTTCGTGGTCTCTTTTTGTGACCAATATATCTCTTTTAGTTTTGGAATCTGGAACTTCCCAATGGATACGTTCAACTCCATTGCAGAGGCATGGACATCAGGAATGTGGGCATCAAGGACGGGTGCAGACTTTTCACATGGGTAAGTGGGAACATAGAATTCACGCTCCATGGTCTCTTTTTGTGACTCCCGTTTCGTGGTATCACCTAAATTCTCATTAAGACCAGCTATTTGAGTTTTCAGCTCTTGAAGCTGTCCTTCTGCACTTCTTTTCCCACTCAATGCAGTTGTCAGTTCGGCTTCTTTGGAGTTGAGTCGCAACTCCATATCTCCCAGCTGACTCAGAGTAAAGCTTAAATATGTTTCCTCTTCTTCATTTCTGATCTGCAGCTGCCGGTACTCCTCCCAGGCATTGTCCAGCTCCAGCTGCAGCCGGACCTTATCACGGGCTGTGTGGTCCAATAATTTGCAGGCATCGGCCATTTTTACCTCATAGCGTTGTGTCAGGCCAGCCACTTGACAGACGGACACCTTCTCTCTCTCCTCCTTTTTGGCAAGCTGTGTCTTGAGCTCAGCGATCTGCGCCTGCAGCGCTGTGAGTTGCTGAGATGTGTGTTCAGCTGCTAGCTTTAGCTCTTCCTCCAGCGAGGCTCTGGTTATGCTCAGTGTGGCCTTTAGCTCCTCATGCTGTTCTTTGGGGACACACTGGGTACTCAAATAATCTTGCAGCATCTTTATTTTGTAGGCAGTCTGGAAACTTTCTTCCTGCAGTACTCGCTGCTTTTCTTCAGCATTCACCCATTTCTCCTTGGTGTCCTGCAGATGTGTACGCAGTTCTCGCAGCTGACTCTGCAGCATATTTTCTGCTTGTGTGCGCCGCTCCAGGGAGACATGTTCTTCTTGCAGCACTCTCTCTGCATTCTGCAGTGCTGTCTGCAATTCTAACTTTTCCTGGGCCAACTGTTTCTTCTCCTCTCCTAATTTATGGAGTTTCTTATCTCCTTCACTGACTTGGACATAGAGATTTTTGCACTCCTGGGTTACCATTTCAAAACTGCTATTTAACCCTTCGAAGATCTATCTCAATGAACATAGTTCTGTGTTGAAGTGGCAATTCCTCTCCTCAGAGGCTTCCAGTTTTGCGCCAACTTGAGCCATGAAACTCTGGTACTGGGCATTATCAGCATAGGCCTTCTCCAGCTTACTTGACAGGATCACCCTGTCCCTCTCCAACTGCTCTTTTTCTTTCTCCTGGAGAACACACTTAGCAATTGCTGAAGATAGACAGCTTTGTAGTGCAGCCTTGGCTTCTTGCTCCTTATCTAAACATCCATAAAGACAATCAATTGTTTTCTGTGCAGCTTGAAGCGTCTGAGTTAGGGCATCTTTCTTTTCTTCCACTATTCTTGGGATACATCTGTGAGTTGCTTTAAGCTGCAGTATATCTCTTTCATCAAATGCAGACTCTGGGGTTAAATTTTCATTCTTAATTTCTTCTGCAACTTCCACAGTAATGCCTCCCTTCTTTTTCTTCTTCTTCCTTGCTTTGAGAAGTTCTGAATAATCAGTGGTACTGTGTTCACATTTACTGCTCAAGACTGTTTGAGTAGGAGCCATAATTTCAGACATGGGGAAACCAAACTTCCCAAGAAACCAGTAATGCAGAAAATGTGTCTTTAAAGCAGAAGCATTAGAATGAACAACAGGAATATTAGACACAGAGAGACACAAGATAGGAGAGCTGACCTTTTGAGACTTTAGCATCAGTCACGGAGATTTATAAATGCAAGGAAAAAACATAGACAAAGAAACCTGTAGTTATATCTGAAACTTTAGAAATCAGGTGTAGGGATATCATACAGACAGAGAGAACCTGCAGTTAAATCTGAATCTTTAGACATCAGGCGTAGTGATATCATATAGACAAAGAAAACCTGCAGTTGAATCTGAAACTTTAGAAATCAGGCATAGAAATATCATAGACAGCAGGAAACTACTACAGAGAAAACTTGCAGTTAGATCTGAAACTTTTGATATCAGGCGTAGGGATATCACAGGTTACAGAGAAACACACTTTAGGGGAACTTGCAGGTAAACCTGAAACCTTAGAACCAATCATAGGAAGAACTACAGATTGCAAGAAAAATCACAGCATGCAGTAACAAAATAATGGAAGCACTCTTGTCTTTTGAAATGGGAACCCTGTGAACAGCAGTGGTCCAACCAGGGATGCAGAGACAAGCCTTGTCCAAGGAATGAAAAGTCAGAGTCTAAAAAGGTGGCAACAGGTACTGCAAGTGTAAACCCAGGCACTGCACAAAAGAAAAAAAAACTTCTGGATCAAAGTTTTGCTGCACATGACACATACATAGAGAGTGATGAGTACTGCCAAAACACATACAAGAGCTTTCACAAGCCACGCTTCCAGGAAACCAATCCTCCCATCAAGGCTCAATTGTACATACACCTTAAATTTCTAACTTAACACACTCTACAAATAAAACTATTGAGTCTTTGAACAAATGAAATGTTCTGAAAAAAACGGGCCTTAGCCTGGTGTCTTATTTTCCTCGTTGGTTAACGGTTAGAGTTTTGACTCGGCAAGACATTAACTTGATGCGGCTGTGCTTTAGGTGACTTTGGTCTGTGGTGGAGCTGGAACGTTTGGTGGAGCTTGAACGAGCTTTACTGTACTTTGGGTCCAGGAAAAGAACTCTGCCACTTTAATTGCTGTAGTGGTGGTTAATATAGGCCTTTTCATCTGAGATGAAGAGCATGCTTGCGTAGGAAATATGTGACTATTAACCCCAACTCGAGTAGGTGCACTTTCAACTTTGCCTAGAGAGACTCAAAAAATATATTAGTTGCATCCGACTTATTGTTTTATTACCAACTAGCTGAGAGACCCGGCGTTGCCCGGGATGTAAATGCGTAATAGGTAGTATTATTTATAACTCGTGGAACAATAGGTGAGTATTTGTTGTAAAGGTTTCGGGGGGGGGAGAAAGGGGAGCGGGGGGGGGGAGAAAGGGGAGCGGGGGGGGGAGAAAGGGGCGTGGGGGGGGAGAAAGGGGAGCGGGGGGGGAGAAAGGGGAGCGGGGGTGGGAGAAAGGGGAGCGGGGGGGGGAGAAAGGGGAGCGGGGGGGGGGAGAAAGGGGAGCGGGGGGGGGGAGAAAGGGGAGCGGGGGGGGGAGAAAGGGGAGCTGGGGGGGAGAAAGGGGAGCGGGGGGGGGGGGGAGAAAGGGGAGCTGGGGGGGAGAAAGGGGAGCGGGGGGGGAGAAAGGGGAGCGGGGGGGGGAGAAAGGGGAGCTGGGGGGGAGAAAGGGGAGCGGGGGGGGGGAGAAAGGGGAGCGGGGGGGGGAGAAAGGGGAGCGTGGGGGGGGAGAAAGGGGAGCGTGGGGGGGGAAAGGGGAGTGGGGGGGTGGACAGCAGTGGGCATATGTATTGTCATAATTTATGTATGGGCATTTCCCCCCCCTCCTCCGTGCGTCCGTCCCCCTGCTGGTTCGGCTGGTGGCCCCCCCGTTCCCCGTGACTCCCCCCCCGTTCCCCATGACTCCCCCCCCCCCCGTTCCCTGTGACTCGCGCTCCCCCCCCCCCCCCCGGCGCCCGCTTGGTCCCCCGATGTGCCGTCCTGCTGAGTGAGGCGTGCAGGCAGCTGCAGGAAGCGCCCTGTGTGGGCTTAAGACTCGCGCTCCCCCCCCCCCCCCGGCGCCCGCTCGATGTGGCGTCTGGCTGAGCGGCGGTAGGAAGCGCCCTGTGTGTGTGGGCCTGAGGCTGAGGCGGGACGCGCAGTGGGCCTGAGGCTGAGGCGGCATGCGCAGTGGGCCTGAGGCTGAGGCGGGACGCGCAGTGAGCCTGAGGCTGAGGCGGGACGCGCAGTGGGCCTGAGGCTGAGGCGGGACGCACAGTGACTTACCTGAGCGGGTGGTAGCGCCGGGGAGGTAAGGGAGCGGCTGGGGTAGGAGGGCCGCGCTTCCCGTCCGGAGCCAGTGCAGGACGGTGCACGTGAGGGGGGGGAGGGGGGCGGACAGAGGGTGTGTGTGTGTGTGTGTGTATAGAGCTGCTGTGTTGTGTGTGTGTGTGTGTATAGAGCTGCTGTGTTGTGTGTGTGTGTGTGTGTGTGTGTGTGTATAGAGCTGCTGTGTTGTGTGTGTGTGTGTGTGTGTGTGTATAGAGCTGCTGTGTTGTGTGTGTGTGTAGAGCTGCTGTGTTGTGTGTGTGTGTGTGTGTATAGAGCTGTTTTGTGTGTGTGTGTGTGTGTGTGTGTATAGAGCTGCTGTGTTGTGTGTGTGTGTGTGTGTGTGGGCCGTCACTCCGCCTCAGGCCAATGAGAGGTGTGCGGGGGCGGGCGACCCAAGGGACCAATGAGATTTCCCCTAGGGACACCGGACATCCAGGCAGGCAAACATACAGTGCTTTCACTAATATAGTATAAGATAACATGGTCCTTAATTTGTTCCTTTGGACTGATGATAGTCATAAGTCATCCCATAGTTTCTCATAGGGAGATAATTTACACCTAGGAATAAATTCTTGTATCAATGTGTTTACTCCTGTCTTAGCATCTGCATATAGACAGAGGTATTCCCTATTAGTGTTCCTCAAATTAAAACTAAGTAGCCAATGTGAACCTGACTTTGATACCATCTAAGTTCCTAAGACTTGATGCACCAGCCATTGCCAAACTAATTGCTTCCATAGTTAATTCTATCCTGTCTGCAGGCCATATCCCTAAGACCTGGAAAACTGCAAGAGTTTGTCCCAATCTTCAAAAGTGGGGACAAAAACACTCTCAAACTACAGGCCAATCTCTCTTCTCCCAATACTATACACAGTCATGGAAAAAATATTCACTCCCGATTAAGCAATTATTTTACCCATACAAATTTCCCTAGCCAATCCCCATCTGGCTTTTACCCAAACAAACCACTGTAACTATTCTGCTAAAAATTTGAAATGCCTTGTATATAATGTATACCCTGTTCACTTATGTAACTGCTTTTGCAACTACGTATCCCCTGTATTTAACCCTATGCACAAGACACACCCACAAATGAGAAGTGACTCCCAATTCACCACTTCCTGGCAAATCCATTCTAGATTACACCGCAATTTTGACAATAACCACTGCTTACGGACACCTTTGGAAAAAATAAATGGTTAAATGTTATAACATACATCACATATTCAGTTAATAGACAAATTATTTTGTATACGACTTCACACTAATTTCTTGTTTTATATAATCTCTTTGCACAGTGCTGAGCACACGGTCAGCTTTATATTATTAAAGACACTCCACATTTTCATCTGACTAAAGAGAAAAAAAAAATTCAAAGCTTGTTCCCAGGCAAAAAGCCATCTTGTTTCTGGGCGTTTCGCCAATTGACCCTGAACAGATAAGATAACGGTACACAACGGCTTCTTCCTGAAAAATAATAATTATTGGATTGGATCTTTTGCTTAAAGTTTAAATACATGGAGCTTTATCCAGAGCCCTAAGAACTACATTTTTTATGGCCTCTCAAAAATTAACTAACTGGCTTTTATATAGCTGAGGTTATATAACTTCTTAACACACAAATAGCTCCCACACGCTCATGCTATCTCCCTCCACTCAGTTCTTTTTAATGCCTTCTGTTTGAACTCTCATAGTTTCACAGACTTCCTTCACTACAAATTTATGCTATCCTGTTTCAATTCTGCCCTTTCTCAAGCTAAACAAACCTACTTCTCTCCATTAATCAACACTCACAAGTCTAACCCTCACTAACTCTTCCTTCATCTCACCTCAGGACTTTTGCTGACTATTTTGAGAAAGAGGTTGAATCCATACACCAGAACATTCCATCTGTTTCCTCCTTCTATCCTACTTTGCTTTCTGCTTTCTTTGACTCTTTTTCCACTGTATCAGAAGAGAATGTCACCATCACTTTTGATCTCCTCTTCTCCCTCTAATCTGATACATTTCCATTCTCCTTCAAACATACAACAGTTATACCACGAGTCAAAAATAGCAAGCTTGACCCTACCTGTCTTTCTAACTACTGAACTTGTCTTGTATTCTCTTGCTTGCTCCATTTTCTCAACACCCATTCTCTCCTTAACCCTCTACAATCTGACTTTTACACTGCTCCCTCCACGGAGACAATTCCCACTAAAACAACTGATGACCTATATGTTGCCAAAGACAGAGGTCATTACACTCTGCATATATTACTCCACCTCTCTGAAGCATTTGCCTCTGTGGACCACACTTCTCTTTTCTCTGTACACACTCTCTCTAGGTGACCTAATGACATCTCTTGGGTTTAAATATCACCTCTATGCTGACGACACCCACATTTACTTTCAACCCCTGACCTTACACCTGCCATACAAACCTAAGTTTCTGAATGTCTCTCTGTTATCTCATCCTGGAAGGCCCTCCTTCGCCTTAAACTTAATATGTCAAAAACAGATTTCCTCATACTTCCTTCCAAACCTGACCCTATTATCTCCTTCCCCATTACTCTTGAATCTTCCATCCAGTAGCCCAAGCACACTGCTTAGGGGTCACGCCCTGCTCCTCTCTCATATGCTCCTCTCTTATTCAAAACATTTCTATAACATGTCGCTTTTTTCCTCCACAATATCACAAAGATACACCTGTTCCTCTGTTGCTCAACTATTAAAACTCTGATTCAGGCCCTCATTCTCTCCCATCTTGATAACTGTAATCCCCTGCTATCCCACCTTCCTGCCTTTCACCTGTCTTCCCTACAATCTATCCTAAACGCTGCTGCCAGAATCACTCTACTCTTTAAACTCTGATTCTGCGTTTCCCCTCCTGAAATTCCTCTCCTGGCTTCTCATCAAATCCTACTGTCTCTGTACGCTCTCCCTACCTACCAATTAGATTGTAAGCTCCTTAGAGCAGGGACTTCTCTTCCTTAATGTTACTTTTATGTCTGGATCACTTATTTCATGACCTATTACCTTTACCATTTGATACCTATATGATTACAACGTGCACCACTCCTGTGAAGCGCTATGCATATTAATGGCGTTATATATATAAAAACATACAATACAATATATAATTCAAACAATGCTTGTGAGCTTTTACCCGCATATTTAAACACAAAATATTCCCAAACATATCTTAATCCTATAGAAATAAAATTGAAATGTGTTTTTACTGGTTACACACAATACAGAACACACAACACAAAAAAACTTCTCTCATACACAGCCAAACAACTTCACCAAAATATCGAACAAATAAAAGAAAAACATTTTTCACCTATTCCCAAACAATTTCATCCTGCAACTAAATTAATAAAAATTCCCTTCTCTTTCTTTATTCTCATAAATAACCTGATTTTAAAACTACTCTGATGCTCCGGAGCTTTTGAGTTAACTTTTTTATCTCCTGTACATTCTTCTAGCTGGAGAAAAAAGTGGGGGCACGATCTGTGCTGCTGCTGTTCTGATTCTCTTTCTTGCAGACATTTGAGCAGAAGGAAAAAAGAATACTGTATCTCCTGGTTTTAAAACACTTATCTGTCTGGCCAAAACGAACAAACCCTTTAAACTTTTACCAGTGACAGAGCTGAATATATGCCCTCTCTTTTTCCGCATTCTTTAATCCTTCTATACTTTATGCACACCTTTTAAAACCTTGTAAAAATTTAGACTTCATTGTGAGCAAATAATATTCATGTTTTTGTACGTACTTGCAAGTTTTTGGATGGTGATTTGTGTACACATGTGATACTTATCTTTCACACAGGTAATCATTCAGGAAAAATTCATTAGGGTATCAAATCCATCTCTCAACTCTCCATTAAGGGCACAACAATTTTACTTGCCGGCACCGAAACTTGAGTTTATATCAGGAAATGATTTATAACCACTTATTGCTTGTGGGGAAATGGAAGGAAAAGCTGATAAGTTCACACCTGATTTCTGCGGCTTCCAGTCAGCCGGGCCTGGTATGTTAATGACAAGACAGAGCAAATGTACAATCAGGGACCCTTCCTGCTCAGACAACAAAAAATATTTATCACAACCCAGGACGGTCTGAAAACAATACAAACAATACAAACACTCACCTTCATCACCAAAACTTTTAACGGAATTCTCACCTTAGTCCCAATAAAACTTAAATAACTATTGAAGGAAGACCTAATTTCCTCGCCTATGCTTCAGAACCGAGAAGAACCTTTCCTCTGCCAGGTACACTGAAGCCTTGTGACTGGATACTACACCATCTGCACCGTTTGCAGCAGACTTCCCAGGAAGCTTTCACGCCCTGCAACTGTTATCTTCGATCTTTGATGAACTTTATCAGGCCTGGAAGACGAACGAAATGAAACGTAACGCATGCCAGGTTTCAAATCCTTTGTCTCAATTTATTACTCATAGGGTAATGACTTTTATACAGAAAAAAAAAGATATTGGTTAGAGGCGTAACATAGGCGTAACATAGGCGTATCCTAGGTGTGACATAGGCGTATCCTAGGTGTGTCTTGGGCGTAGCTTTGATTAGAGGCGTGATCTAGGGGCAGGACATATTAGTGGCGTGACTTTTGGGACGTGTCTTTTACAATACAAGCAATTGTCTGAATACATAGCTTATTCATTGTCTGTTATCAAAAGAGACCTTGAGTCTTTAGCAACTATATTACACTATTTTGCTTCTTGCAGAGAACCATTCTATTATATTCTAACTAAAACATCAGGAAATTGACAACACAAAAGTATCTTAGCAATATCCTTAGCAGGAAGAAAAGAAATGTAATTTAGCAGAAACTGTGTGCATTTAGGAATTATATTTCAGCAAAAGGCTGACTACAGAATCTTAACTAGTTATGACCAGACAAAATGGAAGCTTAACATGAGTGCAGATTCTGGCCTGACATATTGGTCCTAACAACTATAACACTTTAAAATGGATACAGGAACAGACAAATAAACTTATTTGAAACTGCTAGGTAAACCCGTCAACACAGATTGAGACACCCTTCAAAACACATCTCTCTACACACCACTCAAAACAACTTTTTAAACTCAGGCTTTCCTCAAAAGGTGCCTTTTACCTTGATTTTTATGAGCGCTCAGGTTTGAGTGACCGATGAGTGGTTTTTTCAGGTGCTCAGCTTCCGGTATATTTGTGTTCCTATTCAGAGCGCCATCTGTGAAAAGCGTGAATAAATAAGAGTCATCTGAGGATTATTTTGCAGAATAACAAATAAGTTTATTGCAGTGTACGGTGTACACGCAGGAGGCAGTTTCAAAATAAAACTCCCCCAACTACATGGTGGAATACAGGCCTTATTTATACACAAAATACTAAGCCCACGCCCCCTAAACGAGGTTGCTTGTGCGTCACTACGTAAGCATATAAGAGAAACAAATTATGAACATGAACACTTCGAGTTAATAATATTATTATGGGATTCATATTAGAAATGAAATGACTCAGCAATAACACCTTATACAAGCCGATGACTTTTCCTCTACATACGGGACTTCATGGGCACCTGCCTCGGAATGCGAGACATGGTGTTATCTATCTTTTATTTTCATAACATTTGCGCTTTTTCTCCCCTCTTCAAGGTCTTTTTGTAGTTAGCTGAACAGCTTAATATCAAAACCTTCAGGAGCCGAAAAGAAAAAAAATGTGTCTTTAAACTAACTTCCATACCAACTTTCATACAGACACTAGACAATATCAGGCACCTAAGATGGATGCTGACTTAAAATGGCGGCTTAGATCCCAGTGCTGTTTGTCAGACCTCCCCCCTCCTTACATCATATTCTCACTTTGTCAGCAGGCTCTCATTCTCTCCTGTCTTGATTATTGTAACCTCTGTCTCCCCTACACTCTATCCTAAATGCTGCTGCTAGAATCACATCTCTCTCTCCTAAATCTGTCTCAGCGTCTCTCCTGCTGAAATCCCTCTCCTGGCTTCCTATTAAACTCTGTATCCCTTACAAAATTCTCCTCACTTTTAAGGCTTAAGAGTCTAAAGACTCGTGTCCCTCCTTACATGTCAGCCCTAATTTCTCGCTATACACATGCCTGTCTCTTGCGTTCTGCTCAAGAATGTCTTCTCTCTACCCCTTTTGTATCTAAAGCCCTCTCCCGCCTTAAACCTTTCTCACTGACTGCCCCATACCTCTGGAATGCCCTTCCCCTCAATACCCGACTAGCACCCTCTCTATCCGCTGTTAGGACTTCTCTTAACGAAGCATATGGGTAGCTCTGTGGCTGATACTATACATCTCAGGTGCACTGACCTTGGCCCCTTGCAGACTCACTTACCTAAACACCCTTCTACCGTCTCTATAAGTTCTCCCTACTTACCGCTTAGATTGTAAGAAAAAATATGTTTGGGAGATCCCAAACGAAAGCAGTGCATCAAAACCACATACAGAACAACAATTTGATGAGGTGTAGTCTGACAAGCAAATACATTGAGAGCAGTTCAATTGCAGAGATTTAAAACATCTTTCACAGTAGGTATTGACCTTTACACATTTAATAAATAGTTGATATGTTCTTTGTGTAAATATAGATGCACTGTGACTGATTGAAAGAGCAGATCTAAGTCATGGACTGTGAGAACTGATCAATATAAATCCTCTCCGTCACAGTGACAATGTAAAATACAGTCTCTATAAAGTCTACAGTGATCAAGAGCAATAATGATGAAAAGTGGGCTTTGACGTACTCACTGAGTTTTCCCTTGCAGAGTGAACCGCAGCCGGCGTGCTCCACTCCGGATAGACCGATGAGTGAAAGAAAAAAGGTGTCAGCGCACAGCCAAAAACTCTCCAAGGGCAGGTAAATAGCATAAACAAGCAGAAATGTATTGGCACATAAGACAGGATTAAAAACACTAACGCGTTTCACGCCGGATGGTGCTTTGTCAAGTGACACGAAACGCGTTAGAGTGTTTTTTAATCCTGTCTATGTGCCAATAACTTTCTGCTTGCTTATGCTATTTACCTGCTCTTGGAGTGTTTTAGGCTGTGCGCTAACACCTTTTTGCTTTCACTTAGATTGTAAGCTCTTCGGGGCAGGGACTCCCTTTCCTATTGTTACTTTCATGTTTGAAGCGCTTTTTCTCACTATGTGTTATATTATGATGTCACGTGTATTACTGCTGTGAAGCGCTATGTACCTGGATGGTGCTATATAAATGAAGGTATACATACATACTCTGTGACGTGTATTATTGTGTTTGTTACTCTCCCAGGCCTATTAAACACCTAATACATGATAAAAACACTGTTACAAGTGGCACAGAAGGTGCTAAATGGCTGAGTGCTATTCAAATCTATACATTTAAAACAAACTTTATATAAAACAAAATGACATAACTGTATATGTACGTAGTACCCTCTCCCTCCCAACAAAACGTAGTGTCCCTTTAAATTCGTCACCATGACAACCGTGGCAACCGCGCCTCTTGCGGCCCGCTTACTGCGCACGCGCAGCTAGTGCTGTCAGCCTCCGACCCGCCGCGCATGCGCAGATTCTGCCAGCTGCCGGGACTGCGCCGAGGCAGCGGCTGCGGTCCCTTTATTATTATTATACAGAGCGCCCGTGACAGCAGCAGCACGGAACAGCATCTCTCCATCACCGGCTCGGGGCCCTCCCGGGATTACAAACGTGTAGGCCTCTGCTGCTTCCCGGGCAGTAAACAACAACAACAAACCGGGGGTCTTAAGGTGGACTGGGGGTTCTTAAGGTGGAACGGTATCTGGAGGTCTTCTTAAGGTGGAACGGTATCTGGGGGTGCTCCTTACGGAACTGGGGTTCTTAAGGAGGAACCAGGTTGCATCTGCCTCCAGCTAACACCTGCTCACCATGGCACTGATGGGTGTATTCCAAGGAGGGCGCCCCCTCTTCCTCCCCCTCTAGGGGAGCCCCCCAACCCCCACCCAAACAGGCTTCCCCCCCCCCCCCCACTAACATGCAGCAGGGAGGCTCTGGGCCCTGGGAGCAGCAGCCCATGCCAGTGACCCCCAGGAGCCTGATCTTCAGCTGCAGGGAAGTAGACAGGAGAGCAGCTCTCCTCTTCCAGCAGGTGCCCTCCAGCTCCTGATCCCAGCCTTGTCCATCCCCATTTTTTAAGTTATTATCATTATTATTACCCCCTTTCCTCCCCTTTTTATTGTTGCTGGACCCAGGAGTGGAAGATGGAGACAGTGGGCAAGTTTGAGTTCAGCAGGAAAGATCTGATCGGGCACGGAGCCTTTGCTGTTGTTTTCAAAGGCAGACACAAAGAGGTAAAACTATATTAATCCAGGTCACTGGGAGATGGACCGCGGGAGGGATAATGTTATCTGGGTGGTTTTGTTATTATGTGGCGCCTACATATTCCACAGCGCAGTATAATATTGGGGCGGGAGAGGACTTGAACAACACATACGAATACATGCAACTTAAAACATAATCCAACACTAGGAAATGGTTCCTGAAGCTTGCGGCCAAAAAGGGGATTTGGGGCGGTGGGGGGATAAAGTGAAGGCTGTTGACCATTATAGTGTTTTACGTAAATATACATAAATTAATATCAGATGCTAGTAATGAGTGGCATATGGTGATATAGTTAGGGGTACTCCAAGTGCGAGAGACTGCCCAGGCCTGGGATAAGAGATGATTCGATGCCCGTAGCCCTCTCGGGTATAAGAGGAGGGCACGGGTGAAACGGTAATGTGGTCGCTTTTATGTCAATGATGTGATCCGATGGGCACTGAGTGTTGCAATTTAATAGGTCCATCTGTATTATAAAACTGGCTGCCCTTCTAAGATTAGACCTATTCTTGGAAATGCTGCATAGAATACAAATTACATCCCTCTGTTCTTGGCACCGTGTGTCTCCGTCACCATTATTTCCCCTGATCATTTGTACTTTTACAGGTCTGCTTTGCTGTATAATAACAGCTAGAATTAATGAACACAGTGCAGGGCAAGTCTGGACATGTGGGATTATGGTACCCGGCTCTGGCCTATATAGGATCTTTCCATGTAAAATGTATAAGCACCCGCTCTACAATTTTTTAACGTGGAGTCTTGTGTTTTCTTTTCGTTTTTTAGAAGCAGGATTTGGAGGTTGCTGTGAAATGCATCAATAAGAAAAACCTGGCTAAATCCCAAACGCTTTTGGGAAAAGAAATCAAAATCCTAAAGGCAAGCGCAAGATTATATTGTGAGGTGTGTGTGTGTGTGTATTTTGTAAATTATACTTCAAAAGCAATTATTTACGTTATTTACTGTTTTTCTCATAGGAACTGAAGCATGAAAACATTGTCGCTCTGTATGACTTCCAGGTAAAAAAAGCTTTTGTTTATAACAGTATGCAAATTTTACTGGCTCTATATTACTTGTGTGATGTGTATACTCATTGAATGTTGTGCGTATCATTTGATGAATATGACCAGCATGCTTTATATTGGGGAGCATGATAAAACTGGAAGTGTGTAGCCAATTACACTTGTTTTATTTATTTGGCAATTTGGATTTTACTTATAAAATATTTTACCAGGATAAAAAAAAAAAAAAAAAAATACCGGTACATTGAGTTGCCTTTCGTTTTCAAGTATGTCCTGGCTTCAGAAAATTGAGGTGCATTTTACATATGAAATGCGGACATGATAATTTAATAGCATTACTAATGCTAGTGGCAGGCAGGATTAGACTTTTCCATGCAGCGAGAGTTGTGGCTGATGAAAAAGGCATCTTAAATTTCAAGTGCAACGAGTTGATCACCCCAGTCGGATTCTTCCCCTCCCACTCGGCATCATAGGCTGCTGCTTTTGCTATCGCCCTGTGGCTGTCACGTGGCCAGTCGCCTTGTTTGTTGACATTCCTCCCTCCCCCCCTTCTCAATCTTCATAGGTTGTTCGCCTGCGTTGCGTCATGGGATTCTTAGAAAAGCCTGCCTACTTGTCGCTGTTTCCCTGTGTGCTGTGCAAAGGCCTTTGGGAGTTGTAGTTCTTTTGTCCAGGCAAGGTGCTGTGCTGTTGTAGGACGGCGAACTACAACCCCCAGAATGCCTTGTGTGCTGTAAACAGGGGTAGTGGAAAAAAATGATTACTTACTTTGGCAGGCTTCCTAACTGCTTCGTTTGAAGATGATTCAGTTTGTGTACAACCTCAGGGAGGATTAGTGCCTCAATAACATTGAGATTTGGATAGTGGAGAACTGCAAAGTCATTGCGAGGCCCTATAAGAAACCCCTTTATATCCTACGTATATCTTTATTTATATATTGCGTTATCCATGTACACAGTGCTTTACAGCAGTAACACGCGTGACACAATAGGAATAAGCAAGGCCGCCAACGGGGGGGGGGGAGCCGGGATAAGTGTCCGAGGCCCGGTGGCTGTGTGGGGAGCCTGGCCAAAGCTGCCGGTCCTCTCGTTGTCGCCGGGCCCCTGGCTCTCCCCAGCTGCGGGCCTGCCTCTGCTTCCAGCGCGCGCCGGGCCTCTCTGCCGTCAGCGGGTGCGCCGGAAGGTAGGCCTAGCTTCCGGTGCGCACCGGCATATGAGAGAGGCCCGGCGCGGGACAGTGAGGGAAGCCAGCGGCTGTGGAGAGCCAGGCCCGGCGGCAACGAGAGGACTGGCAGCCGAACAAAGAAGTTGGCTGGGCTCCGTCACTGTCCCGCGCAGGGCCCCTCTCTGATGGTGCGCGTGGGAGAGGGGAGGCCGACAGCAGCTGAGGGAGAGCTGGGGCCCGGGTTCTTTTTTTTTTAATGTATGTATTTGGGGGAGGGGGGGGAGGTTGTATATACTTGGGGGGGTGAGGCTTTTTTTGTACGTATTTGGGGGTATTTTTTATGTATGTATTTGGGGGTGAGGTTTTTTTTGGGGGGGAATTGTATGTATTTGGGTGGTGGGATTGGTTTTTGGGGTGGGGGGGGAATTGTATGTATTTGGGGGGTGGGATTTGCTCAAGTGGCTGAATCAGTTTTTTTCTGTCCATGTTTTTATACGAATAAATCCTTCTGAATTACTCCTCTCACGACTGACGCTGTGCGCCTGCTTTGTTCCCCCTTGGGGAGTTACTGCATGCTATGAGAATATTTGTAGCATTAGAAAATAAAAAATTAAGACATTTTTAATATTTGTAATGTAGGAAGCATTTCCAAAGTGACAGCCCCCTTCTCCTTCTGATTGGGCATGGTTCAAGAGCCAGAGCCTTACTCTAGCAGTACACCAATTGTATTTAGTAACTGCCCAGTCAATCTTATTCCAGGACTACATTGCCCAGAATGCTGTGCAAGAACTGAATTAAATAAGCGATCGATTACGGGAGAACGGATCGATCTACGGCTTAGCTAATCACTTGTCAGTGTGCAGATTGTATTGATGCACATATAGAATGGGGGAAAAAAATATTTAAAAAAAATAAACGGCAGCTTGAACTGCAGCTTTAAAAGACAATGGGTTTTACTTGGAGCAGTTCATCATGTTACAGAAAATAAACACCATATAACCACAGGCTAAACGGCAATGACAAATAAACTGAGCTGATGCAAATGCAAGCCACTAGGCCAGGGGTGGCCCACTTCAGTCCTCACGGGCCACCAACAGGCCAGGTGTTGGGGTTATCCCTGCTTCAGCACAGGTGGCGCAGTCATTGTGACTGAGCCACTGATTATGCCACCTATGCTGAAGCTGGGATATTCTGAATACCTGGCCTGTTGGTGACACTTGAGGACTGGAGTTGACCACTCCTGCACTAGAAAAACAGCATAGAGATATTCTCCACATGTTGTAGATATTGTTTGGTTGTATTTATCTGTTGCCAATTTGCAATTAACGTAGATCAAATGTTGTTATGGAGGTGTGTTAAAGGGTTCCCTGCACAGGTGTTTTTTTGATATAGATTAGGGTATATAAGCAAGGTGATTGCTGCACTAATGTATCTTGACAAAGGCCCATGGTTAGGACTGAAACGGCGATCTGATTTCACTTGAAATAAATCCAATATTAGCCTTTTCCCCTCCCTGCTTGGGAGGAGAATACATTGCTTCACCCCTGCACTAGGCCATCATACATCAGGGCAGCACAATGATTTTTCCATATGTCAATTTTATGTTTCATGGAATGATCATAACAATCTTCATTTCAAAGCTAAACAGTGCACAAATCTTAAGGAAAATACCATTTTATTCCATATTATTTCAAATGAATATTTTTGGTAAAGGTGCTTCGTTCTCAACAGATCTGCACCTTTTGTACCGGGGACAGTAGATATCACATTTAAATAAGCGGTCAGACTTTTGTATTGGGTTGCATCGGAGCTGGGAAGAATCATTTTAATTATTGATATTGGTTTTGACCAGTCCTTTTTACGCAATAACAAGGGATATATGGTGTTGAATATTATCTACCGTGTACTAATCACCCTTAAATACTAATATTAAGAGAGCAGGTAAGAGATGAATTGATTTGTAGGGCTTCAAAGAAATATTGTAGCTCATTATACAGACAAGAAGCAGCGAGGGGAAAAAAAGGTCAGCGTTGAAGTCCGTTGTCCTCCAGGGGGGGATCAATGAAATCTTTTTATTGCCAGTGTTACATTGTTGATGTTTGATAGTTGATAGCCAGGTTGTGTAGGAATAATGACCACTTGCTGATAGAAAGATGACCTCAGGGAGCTCCACAGATCTGTAACATTATTACCCTCTCACGTTAGAGATCTCGCTGGAACATAAGCCTAAAAGCTTTGGCGCATACAATGCTGGCTGCAAGGCCGAGAAAACACTTGATTGATAAGCGCCGTCTTACTCCGAGGCCCCTAAGAAATATAGTAACTTCATAAGAGAGCAGCAACTTCTTTGCTATTAGCAGGGTTAGCTTTGTCACAGGAAGCCAATTGAGCTGTTACATTCTTTATACATGGCTGTTTCTGGCCTGGCTGCATGGGATTGGACCTGTGAAGACCATCCCGCGTTGGCATTTCCTTAGACTTCCAGACACATCCCATGATGTTATCACACAGTAATTTGAGTTACAAGGCATATAAAACAGGGACCTATTGTGTTTGTGTTGGGAACATTGTGCACCTCGAACAAAGGAAGTGATGCCAAATCACACATACTGCGGAGACATAGTCACATCAGGAGCTGGTATTTGTTGCATGTCTGAAGGTTGAGCGTCCTTTTTTTAGTTTGTTTTATTATGCAATGAAGTGCAGTGAGGTTGTTACATCAGTGTCGCTGGTACATGGGGTCCGGGCGTGCGCTATTAAATGATTACTCACCTCCGGGTGTTTTTACTTTCCTCGCGATTGAAATCCAGGTGTGTTTGGGATGATTCACACGTGATGTATTTAGGAATAACTTGTCCTATCACAAACTTTAACACCTGCTCTGTGCTGCTCCCTGGCTGAGGACGGATTGGAGCCGGTGAGGGCAACAACAGGCCAGGTTTTAAGGACATCCCTGCTTCAGCACAGGGGGCGCAATCAGTGGCTCAGTCAAAGACTGCACCACCTGTGCTGAAGCAGGGATATTCTTAAAACCTGACCTGTGGGTGACTCTTGAGAACTGGAGTTGGGCAGCCCGGGTTTGGAGTATCAGACAGGAACATACATTGGCAAAACCGGAATTCCTGCCTCAAAGGGGATTTCAATCTCTTGACTATTGGGAATTTGTAAGAACTTTTTTTTTCTGATTTAGCCTCCTTGCTACCTGCATCTTTGGAAAGCCAACCATAATAATCACTGTTATGTGCTGTATAACATAAAATAAAAAATCAATATACAGTGTTCATTTTTGTTTTTGTTAAGAATTAGACTTTAGGGCCAGATTGGCAAAGCTATTAGAACAGTTTCAATGAAGAAACAGATGCCAAAATGTCACATGGCTGATGCAACGACAATTTGTTTCTATGTGAGATTTCGAAATTGTAATCTGATGTTGAGGCTTAATTGTGTCTATTGTTCATAGTAGAAGTATTAATTATGGGGGGAAGATGGATGGGGACGAATGTTATTACAGATTTAAGAAACGTGGACGGAGAACGATCAGGGTACGAAGCAGAGGAATATGATTAAAAATAAATCGGGTTATTAATATTTGTTTTCATTAAATACGTCCACGCCAGAAAACCACCAATTACCGTATTTTAACTTGTTCCTCTCAGCTATATTAAAGTTACTATTTTTGTAAAGTTCACACAAATAGCGGCCATGCTGAACCGAAAAGCACATGTAAATAAGGAACAAATAATGCAGGTGGCAGCAGTTTATAAAGCACCTCTGGGGAAATCAATATTGGTGGGCATCTTTAAAGATACCCACAAGTGCTCTATGGATCATAACGTATATGCAAAGTTGTTATTATGTCACAACTCATGCTGCGCTATACCAGCGTCTATGTATTAATCTTGCTTGCACCATTTTTTGTCTGCGATGAGTTGGGGGCGGAGTGACATTTGCATATCGGCGCATGTCTATGTATTATGGAAAGCGCGGCTTGCGTTAACTTTTCTTGACTGTTTTTCTGCGTTGATTTTCTCCGTGACCTCAAAGGTGGCGTCAGTCTTTTCTTGGCGCAGTCCGCGCCAAATTCTACGACAGTAAAAAATATCCCATATTAACATGTCGCGTTTCCGACTGGACAAGTGCAATATTCTTTACCGCTTTCTTGTCGGCGCCAGCCACTTTCGCGACGCGTTGACCCTAATGTATTCTAAGCCATTCAGAAACGAGCGGATGATTGCAAAGTTAAGTATGTGATCAGGGAAACAAAGGAAACCCAACATATTATTATATTTTAGGGACCTGCCAAGGATTGCATGAGTGTGCTATCTGTCAGGACGACACGCGTGGTAGACAACATGTTGACTTAAAGGGTGGTGTCCAGCCAGGTTGGGATAATTATGTTTAAGACAATGACTCACCGTGCTGTCACCTTCATGTTGTGAAGCTTTGGATCTTTCAGCCGTCACTCACCTCTTATCACATTGTACAGGCTACAAAGGTTGACTCCTTCACCGATGGGATGTTATCTTAGATGGGCAAATTAGTGTAATAGAGAGATTAAGCGGGGTCTGTGACATTACCCGAAGAAGGGTAATTAATAGATAGGCTTAAGGTGTTAACATTTATTTGTGGTGCCTTGTAATTAAATTCTGCACTATTGTATTTCCTAACATAACCTAAAGGTAATGGTTCCCAAACGTTGTCCATCTTGGGAAGAAAAAATATGGCTGCCTGCGCTCAGTCAGTAAGGGCATATAAATGATGCAAATATTATTGAATGACTCAACAGCAGGAAGCTGGCTAGTTTATTAGCTAGGATGCTGTCTTTTATATGCTGGGGATGATTTAAGCTCAGATTCTTTTAATGGATGTTACATTTTCCCTAGGCAGCATATTGGACTACGTATCAAGGCAATTTTGGTGCGAAACTACGGCGCTTTACCCCTGCACCTATGTATCAAAGCATTTTGCTCCAATTTAGCTCTGTCTGCCCCAGTTTGCACCTTGGGGAGAGTCAGTAGGAGTTGGGAGGGGGGTGGAGAGAGAGTTACATGGTGCACGTGAGATGTATCATATTCTGCGTCTCTGTCCCAGCTTGCACCTTGGGGAGAGTCTGTAAGAGAAGTTGGGGGGAGTTACATGGTGCACAGATTATAGTGAGATGTATCACATTCTGCGTCTCTGCCCCAGCTTGCACCTTGGGGAGAGTCAGTAGGAGGACTTGGGGTGAAGTAACATGGTGCACAGATTATAATGAGATGTATCACATTCTGCGTCTCTGCCCCAGCTTGCACCTTGGGGAGAGTCAGTAGGAGGAGTTGGGGAGGAGTTACATGATCCACAGATTATGAGATGTATCACAGTCTGCGTCTCTGCACCATTCTTTTTCCCTTTTATTGCCAAAAAATCCACCATTTTGGAAGTGGGGAGCTAGGTCTAATTTTAGATGTAGGACGCTGTTTTTTCTCTGCTCCAAAAATCATAGCAATGCGTCTAAACCCACTTTCCTTCCTCTATGTTGATAAATAGACCCCTATGTTTCTTCCCCTGCTATCATACACTGGGAGTACCCCAAGTTTAGACACTTAATGTAGAGGGGGTCCCCTGGGATATTTTTTGCTTCTATAAACATGCTGTGTGTTACATTTTACGTACGATACATGCAACAAGGCATGTTAGAAGCTTACAGTAATATAGTGATACTCACACTCGCTGCCCTGGGCGTCTGATGAGGATTTTGCCTCATGAAAGTTTTATTATATGTTATACCAGTGTTTTTCAACAGGGGTTCCTAGGAACCCTCGGGTTCCCCGGGCGTCCCTAAAGGGTTCCCTGTCATTTTCAGGTCAATTAAAAATTGTACCAAATATATAAGAATTGACAATACATCTAATCTCAGGCGCGCTATTAGAGAGGGTTGGGGTTCCTCAGAATTTGACAATAGAATTATAGGGTTCCTTAATCAATTTTTTAAAAAAGAAGTTAAAAACCACTGTGTTATGCTGTCTAACTAAAATAAATAGTTTTATTTTTTCAGTAAACCAAACTGAGCAACCCGGTATATATCCGGCTTCTGCATTATGTCTCTGTTAGTGGGTTTTTTTTCCTTAATTTTCCTGGTTCTGTGTTTGACTATATTCATTTTGGGAAGATTCACGTGTTAGATGTTATTGGGCTGCCAGAAACACAAAACATGGCTCTACTGGATCTCTTTTAAAGAATAGATTGCTGACATTCTCCTCTATTTTTACTGGGCCAAATCCGGGGACAACTAGAAATAAGTCCTTCAGACTATCTGGCAGAATAAAAGTAAAGGATGTTTATTAAACGTACACAATGCTTAACATTTCGGAGACCAACATAGCTTGTTATCCCAAGTCAGATCTGTCTGCCGACTGAATTGATGGCGATTAATAAACTATCCCTTGGGTGGTATTGCAAAGAAGACTATTTAGGGTAGAAGGAGACACTAATGCAGGGGCGGCCAACTCCAGTCCTCAAGGGCCACCAACAAGTCAGGTTTTAAGAATGTCCCTGCTTCAGCACAGGTGGCTCAATCATTGACTGAGCCACCTGTGCTGAAGCAGGGATATCCTCAAAACCTGACTTGTTGGTGGCCCTTGATGACTGGAGATGGCCGCCCCTGCATTAAGGGGGTGCATTTCAACCTTGTCATTTCACCGTGCTTAACCCCTTGAGTGTCGCTGGCCCCTCTCAAGGGGTTTGACAACCCCCCTCCATATTATTCTCGTTTCTTCCGCCGTCACAACCCGCTGTGCTTGGATGTTGGTAACAAAGAGGATACATATTAGTCAGCAGTGCGATTACTCAGCTCCCATCGGCGGCTGCCGGGTACACCTGACTAATTACCTCTACCTGCTGCAGGTGAGCCCCGCCCACCCGCGACTTCCACCAATCAGGGGGTAGTGACTCTCCGCACAAGCATCCCCAACAATGGCATTCATGTGTTAGCAAAGTTTAACCCCTTCACTGCTAAGTGGGTTAATAAAAACACACCGGGTGACACGCTACACATGAATGTTTAAAAAAAAAAGGATGCACGTGTGTATGTATATATACAGAATGTTCTGTTGACTCTGAGTTTCCGTGCGATCGGGGCAGTGTCTCAGTTTAATGAATAACCGCCTATGTATTTGCACATACATTAGCTCAGGTAAGTGTTATCAGAGAGAATTTATCAGCACCCCCATTGCATACGTTTTTATAATGAAGATTAGTGTCCCAGCTCGACCTGGCTCTGTTTGGCCAGCGAGATTGGGAGTTGGTTTTTGTTTCCAAAGAGAGCAGGGTTTGCGTGAGGACAACAGTAGAAGGATTTAGGTCAGCTGTGTCCACATCTAACCTATACGCAGAGGATGCAGAACAGAGCCTACTTATGAAATACTCAACAGAGAAGATTTAACCCCATTTGTACCCAGAAACTGAGACGAGAGGCTCCTTATTATTTCATAGAGACGCAAAGCAGTTTTAATAAGGACCCCAGCGTTGGCAGATGGCCTTAACTCATGCCACCTCATCCCACCTACGCCATAGTAAAATACACATATTGACAAAACCTGATAACAAAGTGTACGCTTGTCATAGTGTCTTTTTAAACATAGAACTTGACGATAAAAGGACAGAACCCACTTGGCCCACCCAGGCTTCCCATTTCTGCTGTAAAACCTCAGGTCCCATTTAATCCTGGGCTTTATTTAGTATTTAGGCTTATCTGTCCCAGGTATTTAGTTTGAATTCCCTTACTGTATTAGCCCCTACCACCTCTGCAGGGATGCTATTCAATGTACAGTATCCACCACCCTTTCAGTGAAGTACTTCGTCACATCTCCCTTTAGCCGGTCACCCTCCCACTTCAGAGAATGACCCCTTGTTCTAGCGCTCCTCTTTCTTTAGAACAGCGGTGCGCAAACGAGGGGGCGCGGCAGTTATAGAGGTCCCGCCCTCTCCCCCAGGCATTTAAATTAAATGCCGAGGGGGACCGGGTGAGGCCTCTATAATACACTTACCTTCCCTTCCAGCGACGCATCGTTCTGGTAACCCGGCGTGAAATGACGCCGCGGGTGACGTCACGTAACCATGGCAACGTGATGTCACATGACGCGGGGGGGGGGGAAGGCGCAGAGGAGTGCAGGCAGGGGTGCGCATAGGTAAAAGTTTGCGCACCCCTGCTTTAGAATATGCTTCCCTCCTGTACGTTGTTCAATCCCTAATGTATGTATGAATGTGTATATATATGTATGTATGTATGTATGTATATGTATATACAGTATGTGTGTGTGTATATATATATATATATATATATATATACATACAATTAGATTGTAAGCTCTTCGGGGCAGGGACTCCTTTTCCTAAATGTCACTTTTATATCTGAAGCGCTTCTTCCCATTATGTGTTATTTGTTATTTTTATATGATTGTCACGTGTATTACTGCTGTTAATCGTTATCTTATGCGGCTTAGAGATTTCTGCTGGTACTTTTTGACATCCCGTCACCCCCAAGAAGCCGAGCCCGATTCCACTTACAGAGAGTAATGTTTTTGGACTGCTGAATATTTCATTTTTCTTGTGTTCTTCAAAAACACTCTTGAATAGAATTTGTGCTGGAGGGGGATGGGGAGGTCTGGACTTATCATGCAGGTTTGTATTTGTAAGTGTGAAAGAACATCTAATTCCACATCGCAAGCCCACCTTTGTGCGAAAGCACTTTGTTAGTGAACAGTGCTAAACACAGGGTAATCAAAAATAATACACCGCACTCACACACATAGATAACTATATAAAGCGGGGTGCCATGGATTAGAGGGGGCCCAATCCCTCTCAAATACAATACAATACTGAAAAAATCCAGAACACCCTAATAATAGAATCAAAATCACTAAATAGCAAAACAAATCCACAGTACAGCCTTTGTATAGAGATAGTATGGGAGTACTAATATGTGATAAAGCAACCAAGCACTTAGCAAGTCAAAAAACAGAATACAGAGGATGCAGGACAAGGTATATGCAACAAGCAAATCAAACCAGACACTCCTTAGCAATTTGTGCCTGCTCTTCACTCCAGTTTTTGACTTGCTAACTTGTTGTTTTGCCCCTTTCCCCTCCTTCCCTTTCCCTTTTATTTTTCCTTTATCCTATTATCCTCCTAAACATCCCATATGTGTTCCTACCTATGTGTATTTTGTGTTCTTGGTGTGGAGCTGTTAGTTTGTTGTTTCATTTGTGCTCTGATTAAATTTTCTTATTTTGGTTAATTGCCAGTGATTTTGATTCTATTATTAGGGTGTGCTGGATTTTTTCAGTATTGTAGTGCTAAACACAGGGTCAGCCCCTATTCACAAGATATCTCAGTTGTATCATACATTGGCTGCCTTTCTTTGGTCCAATACAGCTGCCAGTCCTTTTGTGCTAGAAATCCTGGGGTAAGTGTTAAGGCCGCAGATGTCCGTCCTCCTTAGTATGCAGGTGATGGGGGGTTAAAGGGGGCTGGGGTGGGACCTTATTAACGGCAGTCACTTGTCTTTATTAAGTAAAT
Organism: Ascaphus truei; assembly: GCF_040206685.1. Taxonomy (NCBI): domain Eukaryota; kingdom Metazoa; phylum Chordata; class Amphibia; order Anura; family Ascaphidae; genus Ascaphus; species Ascaphus truei. Next base: position 14,650,109 of record NC_134495.1, on the reverse strand, counting down.
GAATAGGCTTTGTTCTTTTCCACTGTGGTAGCTAAATGGTGGGTGCTAAATATTTATATGGCTAGTTTATGCATAATTTACATTTGACATTAACCTGTAAGCTGCCATTACACAGGACACATTATTGCAGAGCACAGCCAATCCCCCAAGTTTATAAAAGAGTCCGGAAGATCCTCATAGATATATACTTATATTTAATAATCAATGCCAACTGGCAGATAATGGGGCTTCCGAATCCTAGTCCCAGGTTCAGACAGGTAGTAATGAACGGTAGCCCAACTATTACTGTGTATTTAATCTTCTAGCATCTGTGTCATACTTAATAAACGGTTTATATACTTACCGTAGGGCAAGTTTCTTAAGTATTTGCTTCAGCTCTTAACTGGCGGTCCATCATTTTTAAGAAGAGAAATATAGATGCAATGAAAGGGGAAAATAATGATGATATCAAAGTGTTACAGCGCTCCCCTAATTACTTACAGGCGCCAAAGACGCAATAGCCGCCTGATTGATACATTGATGCAAACTGATGCATAACATATATATGTTATACTAGCTGAGAGACCCGGCGTTGCCCGGGATGTAATGTTCCCGTTCCTCTCTCTCCTCCCCCCTCTCTCTGTTTGTCCCCCATTCACATCAATCCAGTCCCCCCCCTCCCTCCCTCCTTTACAGCTTCATGTAGCGTGTGTGCGTCAGTCACTGTGTGTTTGCTCGCGCGTCAGTGAGTCTGAGGCAGAAACACAAACGCACACAGACTGACTGACGCACACACAGTCAGTGTGTGCCTCAGTCAGTGTGTGCGTGCGTCAGTCAGGGTTTGTGTGCGCGTCAGTCAGTGTGTGCGTGCGTGCGGCAGTCAGGTGTGTGCGCGCGGGGCGTCAAAGGCAGGGGGGGGCGTCAAGGGAGGGGGGGGGGCGTCAAAGGGAGGGGGGGGGGCGTCAAAGGAGGGGGGGGCGTCAAGGAGGGGGGGGGCGTCAAAGGGAGGGGGGGGGGCGTCAAGGGAGGGGGGGGGGCGTCAAAGGGAGGGGGGGGGGCGTCAAAGGGAGGGGGGGGGGCGTCAAAGGGAGGGGGGGGGGCGTCAAAGGAGGGGGGGGGGGGCGTCAAAGGGAGGGGGGGGGGCGTCAAAGGGAGGGGGGGGGCGTCAAAGGGAGGGGGGGGCGTCAAAGGGAGGGGGGGGGGCGTCAAAGGGAGGGGGGGGGGGCGTCAAAGGGAGGGGGGGGGGCGTCAAAGGGAGGGGGGGGGGGCGTCAAAGGGAGGGGGGGGGGCGTCAAAGGAGGGGGGGGCGTCAAAGGGAGGGGGGGGGGCGTCAAAGGCAGGGGGGGGGGGCGTCAAAGGCAGGGGGGGGGCGTGTCAAAGGCAGGGGGGGTGTCAAAGGCAGGGGGGGGCGTCAAAGGCAGGGGGGGGGCGCCTCAAAGGCATGGATTCCTCCCCCTGCATTTCCTGCAGTGGACAGGAGGGGGGGGGGGCAGTGGACAGGAGGGGGGGGGGGGCAGTGGACAGGAGGGGGGGGCAGTGGACAGGAGGGGGGGGGGGCAGTGGACAGGAGGGGGGGGGCAGTGGACAGGAGGGGGGGGGGGCAGTGGACAGGAGGGGGGGGGGCAGTGGACAGGAGGGGGGGGGGGCAGTGGACAGGAGGGGGGGGGGCAGTGGACAGGAGGGGGGGGGGGCAGTGGACAGGAGGGGGGGGGGGGCAGTGGACAGGAGGGGGGGGCAGTGGACAGGAGGGGGGGGGGCAGTGGACAGGAGGGGGGGGGGGCAGTGGACAGGAGGGGGGGGGGGCAGTGGACAGGAGGGGGGGGGCAGTGGACAGGAGGGGGGGGGCAGTGGACAGGAGGGGGGGGCAGTGGACAGGAGGGAGGGGCAGTGGACAGGGGGGCAGTGGACAGGAGGGGGGGGGGGCAGTGGACAGGAGGGAGGGGGCAGTGGACAGGGGGGCAGTGGACAGGAGGGGGGGGGCAGTGGACAGGAGGGGGGGGGCAGTGGACAGGAGGGGGGGGCAGTGGACAGGAGGGGGGGGGGCAGTGGACAGGAGGGGGGGGGCAGTGGACAGGAGGGGGGGGGGGCAGTGGACAGGAGGGGGGGGGGCAGTGGACAGGAGGGGGGGGGGCAGTGGACAGGAGGGAGGGGGCAGTGGACAGGGGGGCAGTGGACAGGAGGGGGGGGGCAGTGGACAGGAGGGGGGGGGCAGTGGACAGGAGGGCTGGGGGCAGTGGACAGGAGGGGGGGGGGCAGTGGACAGGAGGGGGGGGGGGCAGTGGACAGGAGGGGGGGGGGCAGTGGACAGGAGGGGGGGGGGGCAGTGGACAGGAGGGGGGGGGGCAGTGGACAGGAGGGGGGGGGGGGCAGTGGACAGGAGGGGGGGGCAGTGGACAGGAGGGGGGGGGCAGTGGACAGGAGGGGGGGGGGCAGTGGACAGGAGGGGGGGGGCAGTGGACAGGAGGGGGGGGGGGCAGTGGACAGGATGGGGGACGCGGCAGTGGACAGGAGGGGGGACGCGGCAGTGGACAGGAGGGGGGACGCGGCAGTGGACAGGAGGGGGGACGCAGTGGACAGGAGGGGGGACGCAGTGGACAGGAGGGGGGACGCAGTGGACAGGAGGGGGGGACGCAGTGGACAGGAGGGGGGACGCAGTGGACAGGAGGGGGGACGCAGTGGACAGGAGGGGGACGCAGTGGACAGGAGGGGGGGGCAGTGGACAGGAGGGGGGGGCAGTGGACAGGAGGGAGGGGGCAGTGGACAGGGGGGCAGTGGACAGGAGGGGGGGGGCAGTGGACAGGAGGGAGGGGGCAGTGGACAGGGGGGCAGTGGACAGGAGGGGGGGGGCAGTGGACAGGAGGGGGGGGGCAGTGGACAGGAGGGGGGGGGGCAGTGGACAGGAGGGGGGGGGCAGTGGACAGGAGGGGGGGGGGCAGTGGACAGGAGGGAGGGGGCAGTGGACAGGGGGCAGTGGACAGGAGGGGGGGGGCAGTGGACAGGAGGGGGGGGGCAGTGGACAGGAGGGGGGGGCAGTGGACAGGAGGGGGGGGGGGGCAGTGGACAGGAGGGGGGGGGGCAGTGGACAGGAGGGGGGGGGGCAGTGGACAGGAGGGGGGGGGGCAGTGGACAGGAGGGGGGGGGGGCAGTGGACAGGAGGGGGGGGGGGCAGTGGACAGGAGGGGGGGGGCAGTGGACAGGAGGGGGGGGGCAGTGGACAGGAGGGGGGGGGGGGCAGTGGACAGGAGGGGGGGGGCAGTGGACAGGAGGGGGGGGGGGCAGTGGACAGGAGGGGGGGGGGGCAGTGGACAGGAGGGGGGGGGGGGCAGTGGACAGGAGGGGGGGGGGCAGTGGACAGGAGGGGGGGGGGCAGTGGACAGGAGGGGGGACGCAGTGGACAGGAGGGGGGACGCAGTGGACAGGAGGGGGGACGCAGTGGACAGGAGGGGGGGACGCAGTGGACAGGAGGGGGGACGCAGTGGACAGGAGGGGGACGCAGTGGACAGGAGGGGGGACGCAGTGGACAGGAGGGGGGGGGCAGTGGACAGTGACACACACACACACACACACACACACACACACCTCAGTTGATGCGCCCTTTCTCAGTTCCGTTTGGCGCCGGAGGTGGGGAGCGACACCTACCTGACTCGGCGCCGCGAGGGAGGAAGGGGGTCCGCCATCTTACGCGCCGCGTGGCAGCTGCGGGAAGCGAGGTGATTTGGAGCGGGGAGGGGGGAGAGGTGATTTGGAGCGGGGAGGGGGGAGAGGTGATTTGGAGCGGGGAGGGGGGAGAGGTGATTTGGAGCGGGGAGAGGTGATTTGGAGCGGGAGAGGTGATTTGGAGCGGTGAGGGGGGAGAGGTGATGCCGCTGGGGAGGGGGAGAGGTGATTTGGAGCGGGGAGGGGGAGAGGTGATTTGGAGCGGGGAGGGGGAGAGGTGATGCCGCTGGGGAGGGGGAAGAGGTGATGCCGCTGGGGAGGGGGAAGAGGTGATGCCGCTGGGGAGGGGGAAGAGGTGATTTGGAGCGGGGAGAGGTGATTTGGAGCGGGGAGAGGTGATTTGGAGCGGGGAGAGGTGATTTGGAGCGGGAGAGGTGATTTGGAGCGGGAAGAGGTGATTTGGAGCGGGGAGGGGGAGAGGTGATTTGGAGCGGTGAGGGGGAGAGGTGATGCCGCTGGGAGGGGGGAGAGGTGATTTGGGGAGGGGGAGAGGTGATGCCGCTGGGGAGGGGGAGAGGTGATTTGGGGAGGGGGGAGAGGTGATTTGGAGCGGGGAGGGGGAGAGGTGATGCCGCTGGGGAGGGGGAGAGGTGATTTGGAGAGGGGAGAGAGGTGATTTGGAGCGGGGAGAGGTGTGTGTGTGTGTGTGTGTGTGTGTGTGTGTGTGTGTGTGTGTGTTTTATTTTTATTTTTTTGGACCTTTGGCCCGTCACTCCGCCTCAGGCCAATGAGAGGTGTGGGGGGCGGGCCAAGGGGGTGGTGTGAGTGTGTGAGGCCAATGAGAGGTGTGCGGGGGCGGGCGGGCCAAGGGACCAATGAGATTGCCGCTAGGGACACCGGACACAGACTGCAGGCAAACATACAGTGCTTTCACTAATATAGTATAAGATTAGTTGTTGAATATATAATAACCCCACTCCCCTCCACCACCACTGGAATGTAATTGGATACCAGCCTAAGCATTGGTTGTCAAAGATGGTAATGTACAATGTAGCAGAGTAGCAAACCAAAGGTATTTTGCAGTGACTTAAATTTTATTGAAAGGTGCAGTTCCCCCCTACCGCGTGTATTTGGTTTTTTTTAACCCCTGCCCCTCTTCTTTTTTTGTGTGTGTGTGTGTGTGTGTGTGTGTGTGTGTGTGTGTGTGTGTGTGTGTATACACACACACACACACACGAGGCAGGGGGTCTCCGGAATTGAATCGCGCTCATTTCAAGAAGAGCTCTGGGGGCCCCCTTCTCTGCCTTCAGGGGAAACATAATGGAGGTTTAAATCTCCCATGTGACGTGGGCCAATAAGAAGCCGCGCCGTTCCTGTTGGGCCGCGTGACGTGAGGGATTTAAACCTCCACAAAGTACTGTAAGTATCTTGGAAACCAGGGAATCCCCTGAGCAGAAATGAACATGTTTCAGCTCCGGAGACCCCCTGTTTCCTACGTGGGGGGGCAGAGCAGAGGGAACTGCTCATTGATGAACCAGGATCGACAATTTTTAAATGATTCTTGTAATCCTTGGTAAAGTCACCAGAGAATAGCGCGAAACATCAGTAAACTAAGCAGTTGCCCCCCACGTTCTTCGCTAGTCCCCTCTGTTTCCCTGCATCTCATGTGCCACTTTCGTACACTGCAATCCCTTCTGCATCAAGGCACCCAAAAGGATTGTTACATAACCGAGCTGTGGAAAGTCAGACAAAACGGACAGGCAAGCGGCCTTTTTAATCCCGGCCAAAAAAGCCTTTTCGGAGCTTTGAGCGGTGGCTGGGTTTGTCTGCTTGGATTAGACAGACGGGAATACAAGTCGGGAGGAAGGGGCCAGGCCAGACTTGGCGTGCCGGTCTCCCCAGCTCTTCTGTGGGATGTACAAGCTGTGTGGTTCTTGCATAAGCAGATGGCCTGCACTGCCTCTCTTATCTCTGGCAGGCAGCTGTCTGGGGATCAACTCGGGAGAGAGGGAGGAGCTCGCCATCTTTCTGCTGTTGCTAGGCAAGATAGGACATAGATGACTACTAAATGGAAAAGTGGCAGGCCGTTGTCGGCAGGCTAAAACCCAATCTTATCACTATATATATATATATATATATATATATATATATATATATATATATATATATTAGTGCTATATATATACCACACTTATTAAGGTTATGGTGGGTAAAAAAAGGGACAAAAACCCTCCACAGTAAAGCATTGAAGGTTGAAACATGTC